>NC_083339.1:51448095-51725595 GCF_019175385.1 Lycium barbarum | reverse complement strand
GAGATTATATTCAAATTAAACTTAAATCAATCCAACAATTCTCTTTAAAAATCAACCCATAGTCATCAACTTCAACTTATTACCTCATGACTTCTCTATCACCATTCTCTTGACTTTAAGACTTACTACACCTCCAAATCAACTCAACATAAGCAATAAGATGAAGAACATACCTTGTATTTGAAGAATTTCAACTTACACAACTTGTTTCAAGGCCAAGTTCACCACAACTCCATGTAGAAACAGGAACAAACACCTTTTTATGAACTAGTTGAGGATTTAGGAGTGTGATCCTTTCTTGATTTGATTTGGGGTGTTTGTGGATGTTAGGGGAAGTGTAGAGAGACTTTAGGGATTTATTTTAGGTGGAAACATTAAGCCTAGGTCTTGGATCACCTATTTATAGGCCTAAAAAAAATTCCACCGACTCAAATTTCTGGAAATTTCGGGCAAAGTACGAGTTACTATTTATCCCGTACTTCAAAGTACATGCTACTGTTCATCCCGTACTTTAGGCAAACATTTCAACTTTCTGGAAATTTTTGGCAAAGTACGTCCAAAATGTGCGGGACGTACATTTTTGTACGGACCGTACTTCATCCCATACTTCACTGAAATGTGATCTGTCAGTTGCATTGGAAAGAAAACTCGTGGAACGTCAATTTACGTAGGTTATGGGTTCCGTAACTCCTCATATTCTAGGAGATATGCCCCTCTCAAGTTGACCAATAATTTCCTATCCAAAATTCTGCCATGTTTTCCAAAATTTTAACAAACTTAATTTCTTCGATTCGCTCGATCCCGGAACCTTTATACACTTGCTTAGCACTTGCTAAGAGTATTCCTTAAAGTTATAAGGGTTCCATGACCTCTCTAGGCTTACGTTAGTTTACTTACAACGCAAACAACACGATTTTTTTGAGGTGTAACACGGCATCAAGCCAATAACAAGAGAGCAATAAAGTACCAACACAACGGGGTGGCTAGCCCCAATCACACAACCGGGCCAAACCTAAGACAATATCCAACCCAACTTCATACCCAAAGGTTTACATGCTTTCTCCGATAATATCATCTAATTATATGCTTCGCTAAATGAAGTCTCACCAAGGGTAAGACATAACCTACCTGGATGGCCGAACAACAATAACACCAACAATCACTCATTAGCCTTCCCTTTCCGCTGAGCCTCATGATCAAGAAGGTCTAAGCATATTCGAAATCTAGAATAGAAATCATAAAGATCGATACCTATATTGCTATCATTCAAATTAGGTCAAAAACCAACCCTATAATTTGGGAAAATGAGGCCCACAAGGTCCAACCGGGAAATTCGGGGGGCAAAATAACCAATTAAACACTAGGTGATCAAAACCCATCAACTAATTGCTAAGTTAACCCAAGGATTCATCCATTTTCGAAATCCAAGAAAACCCCCCAATTTTGGATATAAACCCTAACTCTTAAATTCAAGAATTCAATACTAATAATGGAAGAAGATAAATGATTAACAACCTTAGATATATCATAATCTAGCATAAACCCAACCAACAAATCTTGATTTAGAAGCCTAGATAAAATATCAATTAAACCCACTTTAATCTTCCATTACTAATGAACTAACAAGGAAAAGGGATTCTAAGATGATTAGGAATAATGGAATAGCAAGGAGATTAGAAAAACTTATCACCAAGAATCTTCTCCAATAATCATCTAGAATAGTTCCCAAGAGTTCAATTTTCGGAATGGTCATATATGATAGACTAAGGGCTTTTAATACACACTTAATGAATATAACAGGCCCGATACCGATACAGCGGCATCAGGACCGCTACGACGGCACCGCCCCGATGTCCAATTAGACTGTCGGGATGGTCAGGCCACAAAAGAACTTGGCCGCCCCAGCGGCAATCCCACTGCTATGGCAGTGCCACTGGGACGGTACTGGTGCTGCCCTGGCGGACACTAGTACCAAAAATCTAAAAAATAATCTCAACCTCAAACTAAATCCCGACTAACTCCCGAGTCTGCTCACAAACCACATACACAGACACACATAAAAACACGCTAAGAATGCATTTGTGGCCTCGAAATTTCCAACGGTGGTCTCGTTATTCGAGTCAACTCCCAGATACCTCAATTCCAACTTCCCAAACCAAGTCTCAAAATGTATCCGAGTGCATTAGTAACCGAACTAGATATACACACAAGTACTAAAAGACCGTACGGACTTCTCGGAATTGACAAATTTACAAAAAAAGTCCGTTTACCTAAAAGTCAACTTGTTACATCCCGTACTTTTGTACTTTGGATTTGTCGTAAGTTAATCGACATAAGTTCAAGGACAAGGTTAATTTTTGAGGTTATAAGTATTTATGTGATTCTTAACAAGTGATAAGTAAGTGTCGTGAGGGTTAGAAGTTAAACAAATTGAATAGTATAAGTTTCATCAATATTATACCCGTACCTTCAGGTTATGGTTTGAACCGCTCGCACCGGAGAATTTTGATCACATTCAAATAGGCACATAAAGAGCCCGGTGTATAAAAGGATGAAGTCCCGAAATGATAGACTTTTAAAAGTGTGTCGACGATGATTGGAAATTTTATTTTATGTGTGCCAAAAGAGGCTACGGACTAGTGCTAGTGTGTTGGAAGTGATTATTATTTAAGTGAATTCATATCAAGAAATTAATTAAGATTGATGGATAAATATTACATGGGCAACATTTTTGCTCGTAGATAATAAAGTCATGCTTTCCATTTACAAGCTGCCATGTGGAAGTAGATAAATGAAAGCTAGCATTAAATGGGAAATGAAGAGTCACAACAATTGATGCGTCAAGATGACACGTGTAAAGTGATAAGCATGCCAATTTTGACCGTAACTTCACTTTGCATATTAATCACGTTTGTGTGTGTGTGTGGGGGGGGGGGGGGGGGGATCCAAAATCATATGGATGAGACAATTATTTTCTTAAGTTCAAGAATTGGAAATGTTCATGAACTGCATACGTGCATCAACCATTTCTTGTGAGAATATGAAGCAATTTGGAGCAATCTCTCTCGTTAAAAAACTTATGCCACCACACTTTATATTTGAAATAGAATGTTATTTCTATTTTGATCGGATCGTAGATTTCTTTGTAGTGAAGTACGGTGTAAGAAGAGTATTTCTTGGCATACAAGGTAAGAAATCCTCTCTCCTAGATGTATTTGAGTTATCCAAGTCGTATCTAAGTTGCTAGATGAAAGAAATACGAAAATTATATCGAAAATCGGATAAATTGCTGTTGTTATCATGTGGGTTGTTTGGTGATTGTTATGAATTGTTTTGTGGGATGGAATATTGTGGGGGTTGGTTGTAGTTGTTGTTGTTATGTTTGTTGTTATACTATGTATATACGGAAATAAAGAAGTGTATATAAGCGTTCGTATACGAATGTATAGTGGGTTGTTTTCAGGTGCTTTGTATTGATAATTACTACTGATTGGCATTGTTAAGAGTTGTATAAAGTAGTTAGAAGTGTTTTGATGATTTAATTAAGGAATACAGTGAAGAAATATTCGTTGAACGGTTCTAAATGAAGCTTGTTGCTCATTAGGTTGTTGTGGGATATTGTACATGATGTTTGTGGATTGTTTCACTTCTTGGAGGTTTGAGGGAGTAAGAAGAATAGGGAAGATGTTGCCTATTTCATTTTTGGATAGGTTAACTTTCATTTATTTATAAGAAGTCGTTCGTATAGTAACGACAGTGTTATTCTTATTATCGTATAGGTTAAAGGGAAACCAAAGCGAGTTCGTATATAGTTGGACGATGACCAGGTATGTTAAGGCTATTCCTTCTTTCATTTTGGCATAATCTATGAAAAGTGCGAAATATAGTGATACTCATAATGAATCCACTCCTAGATGTAGGTGCTCATGCCCCTATGCTTAGATTGATGTTGTTCATATCCTGAGTTCCTTAACTTCTTAAGTCCCGAGTTGGCATCCATAGGTTGTATGTTTCCATAATGGTGTCTAAATCCTGAAGTGGATATTTATAAGGTTTCTTTATTCATATGTATTTCATAATTGATTTTTAAATCTCGAAAGAGACAAATGAAAAGGGGAAGAAGTTCCCATTTTGAACTAAAAGTTGCTTCGAAGAGAGTCTTTAATGGTTTACAAAGATTATCATGCATTGGCACAGTTATATATATGTACGACGTGATTTTATGGGAAATGGAGAAAGGGCTATACAGATTGAGTCTGTTACTCTTTTATTATTCGAGTTGAGATATATTGTTTCAGTTCTGCCTTACATACTCGGTATATTATTCGTACTGATGTCCCTTTCTTAGGGGCGTTGTGTTTCATGCTACGCAGGTGTATACAGATGGGTAGAGGACATTTGCTATAGGATGTTCCCAGGCTATCAGGTGGATTCGTGAGCTCCATTTCTGTTCGGAGTGTTGCAGAGTCAAAGTACTTACGTATGCCGTTGAGTCAGATGCATTACGGGTATTTTGGGGTCCTGTCCCAACTTATGTTATGGTATGTTGTTATATGTTAGAGACTTTTGTAGACAGTGTCCAGTAGATAGTGCGTCGAGATATCGATAGTTGTGTAAAGTGGCCATTTAGGTCGATGTTGTTATACCCCGCATTTTCAGAGCATGAGCGTGACACGCACTTCTTCAAAATTGACAATCATGTTGTTGCCACATAATTTAAACTCACGTTGATAATGTTGTATTCCGTACTTTTGTGCGTCGGATTATTCATAAGCTGAGGTGGGGCCCACGCGTCGAGATTTTTTTTAGGACACATGACAAGTTATATGAAGCACATATGTGAAGTTGAACACAACTCAAGAAGGACCCTTGAGCCGAATCAAAGTGGAAGTCCTCCAAACAAATATTTTTAAGTAACGTTTTCGGGTGATCTGAATTCGAGGGGCAAAAACGGTATTATAAGTTTGGAATTTGGAAAAATACCAAGAAATAGAAGTTGTAGATAATTGAATTAGATTTCCAACCACAGGTCGTGGGTCCACAGGTGACATCGGAATAAGGAGATATGGATGTTTTAAGGCAGAAAGGTCAGTGGGCTAGGCCCAATCCGAGCCCAACCGGGTTAGACCCATTACCCATGTCTTTATAAGTGCAAATTTCGGCCTTCCTCCTCATTTTAAGACTAGGAACGCCCAGAAAATTCTGGGGAGAGAGAGAAAAAGAGTCTTGGAGAAGAAAAACCAATTTTGATCGCAATCTGAGCCCCGAATCCCAAAGCCCATGAAGGGAAAAGTGTTGTACGCTGCGTTGTCTTCAATTTGAACTAAAACTCAACCAAGGAGAAGAGTGATAACGTGGTGGCTGCATGCTTAAGGTATGAAAAAGGTTCCTCTTCATTGTTAATGAGTTTACTTAGAGTTTCGACGGATTAGCACGGAGAGAATAGCCTGATAAATTCGTTTGTTGGTGTTGTGAATTATGGAATGAAACTTGAAGAAAATTTTGGATGGTAATAAATGTATTTAACTTGTAAAATGTGGAGGATGTTGTTATTAATGTCATTGGTATTAATTTCAGCTTCTTTACAGAAATAAAATTATTAAATAGTTATATCGCAAATTTGGTTGGTTGAGAAATTTAGAAAACAGTGCGCGGGCTGTTTTATGGCATACGTCGGTATTGGAAATGATGTTAATACTATTGGTATTGTTGTTGATGTTGTTGGTTGTTGAATTGGAATTTCGGGCTAGGCATATAAACAGGGGAAATGCTGCCCGAATTTCGGCAGAATTTAAAGGGGTTTTAATTAAAGTTTCGAGACGAATGTACGATGATGATCCTAATGATATTATGAATGATTCCATATGTAGAGTACGAGGCTACGAATAATTCTTACGCGAGTTGCAAGACGGGAAGTAAGTTGAAAGTCGAGAATCATCTTCCAGGTATGTAAGGCTTACCCTTTCCTTCTTTTGGCATGATCCTTGTGAAACAAATAGACAAAGTATATGTATGATTTCAAAGAAACCCCTATTCTTAGAGCCACTAGGATGGCTAATGTTCTTGACTTCCGAAAACTGTTTTGTTATGTCTTGATACATGTGTGTGGTTCCAAAAGTTCTATTTTGATTTGATCCATAGCGATATTCAAATGGTACTTGAAATGACTATTGCTTTGATTTTCCAAAGATAGCTTCTGAAACGTTCGTAGAGGTTTCTGTACTAAAATGTTCATAACTTTCTTATATTAACCCGTATTGACCCGAAACGTGTTTGTGATCTTTCAAGTGTCGTTTGTGTACTTATCCATCGAGTCTTAAAAATTGATTTATGTGCATATAGTTTCTCACTACTCTGCTCGTGCATGCCTCAATGCATCTTTCACTGAGTCCCGGGCCAGGATATGTTATCGTGTGTATTCCACTGCATTGTTCACCGAGTCCCTCATTAGAGGGCCGGGTACGGTATATGTATATGATGATATGATTATGGCACCGAGTCTTATGATGGGCCGGGTACGGTATATGTATGTGATGACATGATTATGGCACCGAGTCCCAAGATGGGCCGGGTACGGTATGACTTCATTCACCAAGTCCCTCACTAGAGGGTCGGGTACGGTATATATGTATTTATATATATACATGCATGATGATATGATAATGTGATGACATGATTTTATCCACCGAGTCCCATAACGGGCCGGGTACGGTATATGATAATGATATGCATAATTTATGTTTTAAAGGCAAGTGTTCTGGTATTCTTAACATTGTACTTGTTTTTGTACTCCTTATATCAGTTATGATCCTCTTTACTGTATATCATGCCTTACATGCTCAGTACATATTCCGTACTGACCCCCTTTCTCCGGGGGCTGCGTTTCATGCCGCGCAGGTACACCCAAATGAGTAGAAGCCATTATAGAAGATGTTCTAGCGGAATTGGCAAGCTCCATTTGCTCCTGGAGTGTTGCCGAGTCAGAGTATTCATGCTATGGTATCTTGGTCGATGTTAGAGACTTTGCAGACAGAGTCGTGGGTATAGAATGTCAGTCTTGTAAGCGGCTCCACCAGCCGATGTGTCATTATGTATTATGTTACAGATTCTTTATGATTACAAATTTACTTGCCTTGAGAACGATGAAAAAATGATTCTGCAAGCCCTTATTATGTATTTTATTCTTATTTGATTTAAAGAGTCCAAAGAGGTTATGTGTGTAGTAAGAGTCAGCGGGTTCGCTCGGCCCTAGGTAAGGGTCAGGTGCCCATCACACCCTAGTAAGATTAGGGTGTGACAGATGTGTTCATATGCTTTGTTTTAAAGATTTTTTTTTTTGACTAAAGGTTTTCTTTGAATTTACAATAAGGGAGAAGTCCCTGACATGATGAAAGAGTTTTATTGAAAAGTTTTTCATGTTTTACTTGACGGAAGCGTCATTTCATATATTAAAGGTTCACAAGAAGTTGTGACTCATGAATAAAATGGTAGTATGGCACTCAGCTGAGTAGGGTCTTGGGTGTTAGTCACGGCCCTCCGATTTGGGTCGTGACACAACCCTTTTTTGCTTTAAGGCCAAATTTCACAAAAGTCGCCCGAATCAAATTTAGACACCTCGAAAAGCGTGTCAACGATCCCCTCGGGTCAAACGTGAGCTAACCAAGCTCGAAAAGGGGCGAAGGTGCCGGAAAGACTATAATGACCAAGCGGGTCATTACAGTAAAGCATGAGAGAGCGGGTTCGTAAAGGACAACGACAAGCCGGGCTATATTTTTGGTAGAAATAGGTGTCCCCGCTTTTGTAAAGTTACCCCCTTCCCCATATATATTTAAGGAACCATGCCAACCTGATGTCCCTATGGATGGATACGCGGGAAGCCCTTGTCGGACCTGGTTTGGGGATGTCTTTAGATAGTTACAAGGATATTTAGGATGCATGTATATCCTTCTTTTGTAAACAAATGACGATAGGGACTGATTTCCCCTAATGAGATACGTAGGCAGTCTACGTAAGACTCAGCCCCTGCATAATAAAATCTTTATCCCCCCTTCTTATTCTATAATTCTCTGAAATAGAGGAAGGCTCGCCATGGTAAATCAATCGCAAAGCCGTAAAGACCGAGATCCACTCAAACAAAAGCCTATGGTACCCGAACCCTGGAACAAAGGATCAATTAGTATTCTAGTTTTAATGTATGACCTTGTGTGCTATATATGACTTTTGGAGTTATTCTTATCTTATAGAAAAAGGCCGATTAGCGTAGATATCGCAAACTGGCATACTTCACCAGATCAAAGGTAGCATTAACAACCCTCTCAGACAAAGACAAAGGAAAGGAAAAAATGACTGGTACACAAAACAATGACAAAAATGGGCTCGCCCTTCGCGAGGAAGATATTCAGGACCCACAAGAGGCAGGGCCTCAAGAAGAAGTAGTCTCGATGATGCTAACTGCTATTGTAGCTCTTCAAGAAAATCTTGTCAGGGTTAAAGCAGCAACCACTACAAAAAATAACCCTACTGAAGAAAGACGACCTCCGCCCCCTTTTCCATCCCTGAACTCGCCTGTGCCCGAGCATTTCCCTGTGTGCCCACCAGGAACCGCTCCACCACCTCTAATGAATTAAACAAACCCGCACCAAGCCGACCCTTCTTACTGTACTCCACCACCAACAAAGCATACGCAGGCCTCGGGACTGCCCATTCAATGCCTTCTTACTAGGCCCCTCAACCAGTATTTATCAACCCAGCCATGCGACCGCACACTGTGGTCCAGCCAGCTGGAAAAACCTCACCCATGCACCCCGCTCCACCAACGTTAGCCTTTATCCTCAAAACTTTACAAATGAGTCTTCTCCTGGCTACAAATAATTAGACCATTATGAAGAGATGGAGAAGGCTTGGAAAGCCGAGTACGATTGCCGTGAAAAGGACATGGAGAAGAAAATGGAGGAACTCTTGGCAAGGTCCAACAGAGGCATAAGAAAGCCTTCAGGTTTTAGATACGATGACTTATGCATGCATCCAGATTTAGACTTGCCAGAGGGGTTCAAAATCCCTAAGTTTGAGATGTTCAATGGAACGGGAAACCCAAAGGGGCACCTCCGCTCCTATTGTGATCAACTGGTTGGGGTCAAGAAAAATGACCCCCTGATTATGAGGTTGTTCAGTCGCAGTTTGACCGGCGAAGCCGCGAAATAGTTTGCCTCCCAGTATATGTGTCAATGGCTGGCATGGGAAGACATGGCAGAAAGCTACATGGAAAGATTCAGGTTTAATGTCGAGACAGTACCCTATCGATATTACTTGGAAAAGATCAAACAAAAGTCGACTGAAAACTATCGGGAGTTTTTTAGCTACTGGAGAGCTGAAGCAGCTCGAGTGCAGTCGCTCATGAATAATGGGGAGCTAGTTTTTGTATTCATCTGGTCGCAAAAAACAGATTTTTACGACAGTATGTTGCCTATGGCTGGGAGACCGTTCGTAGAACTGGTAAAGATGGGAGAGACCATAGAGGATGGTCTCAAATCTGGAAAGCTCGTTAGCATATTCAGTAAGAGGTCAGGAGAAGTAGCTGCGGGTGTTTTCCGCAAGAGAAAGGAGGACGTGGAAAATATATCCCAAACTTCCAAACCCAGTTTCAAAAGGCAGGGGGACTCATGGCCTTCTTACCAAACACCACCTACCCACTATTCAACCCCTCTTTATATTCCCGCCCCCGTATTCTATGCGCAGCTGAGCTTCACAGCCGCTGTGCCTGCTTATACAGTTTCACTAAACGTCAGAGCACCTACCTACCGGCCACCCCAACAGAACAACCAAGAAACATCCCATGCCTAGCCCTCCACAAAATAAACCACCACAAATTACCAAAATCAGCCACCACCACCAGCCTACAACGCTCTATGTCCTACTTTCGAAATAAGGCCACCGCGAGAGTTCACCATACTACTTGAACCAAAGGCTCGGTTGTTCGAGAGGTTATACGCTGCGGGCCTGATTCAAAAAGTTGCTCCGAAGCGAACACAGCCGAGGAACAGGTTTTACAGAGCTGAGCAGAACTGCGCCTATCATTCTGGAGGTAATGGGCACAGTACCTAGGATTGCATAAACCTCAAACACAAGATCATATATTTGATCGACAAGGGAGAGATACTCTTGGAAACGGCAGCGCCCAACGTCAATACGAACCTATTGCCCAATCATAGAAGCTGTGGTATTCACACGAGTGAAAGGGAAGAAAACTAGAAAATATGCAGGGTCCTAGTTCTAAGGATAGTCAGGTCCCTCGAACAAACTATGGCATCCCTTACACTCTAAGAGCCCCAGAGATTCCACCCCAGCACCAAAGGTACCCAAGGTATTGTTCAGATCATTGGTCCAGGCACCAATAAAGGCTTGGGCAGTACAACCGACAGTAGCGGCACCCAAGGAAACCACCGTTGTACAAGTAGTTATAGCACAGGGCATGACCCGTTCGGGGAGGTGATATACCTCAGAAGAGTTGGCTTAGAATGCCACAAGGAAAGAGGCTGCCCCAAAAAGAGTCATAACTGAGGGAGAAGCTGAGGACTTTTGGTGGCATATGCAACTAAAAGATTATTCAATTATTGAACACTTGAAGAAGATGCCAGCACATATCTCAGTATTGGCTTTACTGGTTAGTTCTTCGCCTCATAGGAAAGCCCTCATGAAGGTACTGGACGATGCACACATGCCAGCAGGCACAAGTAGTGAGGACTTGGCAGGGCTGGTCACCCATGTTATTGGGGAGCACAAGATCTATTTCTCAAAAGAAGAATGGCCAGTCAAAGGAGGAACTTACAACAGAGCTCTCTAAATCACTTTAGAATGTTGAGACAAGGTAATAGAGCGAGTACTTATGGATAATGGAGTAGGGGTAAATGTAGGCCTGTTATTAACACTGAAACAGCTAGGTGATCACATCGGCAGAATTCGTCAGAGCCGAACCAACGTCAGGGCATTTGATGGGTCCGAGAGTGACTCATTAGGGGAAGTCGACCTGTGCATCCAGATAGGGCCTGCTTCTTTCACAAGAGAATTTCAAGTAATAGTAGTCACTACCAACTATAACTTGCTTTTAGGGAGACCATGGATTCACGCTGCAAGAGTCGTGCCATCAACACTCCATCAGACAATGAAATTTGAATGGCAGGGACATGAGGTTATGGTCACAGCCGAGAAAGACGTCCAGAAATATCCCTACAATATCATGCCAATAATTGAAGCGAATCCCAACAGGTTCAACTTTCACGTTTTGAATATATTGGGGCTACCTATAACGAAGAAAGAGATGAACCCTCAATGCCTTTAGTATAGAAGATGATCGCCTCCACATTACTGGGGAGTGGTTTTGAAATAGGGAAAGGTCTAGGAAGAGACCTGGGAGGTATAGTTGAACCCGTGCCAATCCCGAAGAAAACTATCATTTTGGTCTTGGTTATGTCCCAAGCGAGGACGAGCTCACGAAAGTTATCCAGAGAAAACAAAGGACAATGGGTTTGCCTCAACCAATCCCTGAGTTGTACCAGTCATTTCCTAAAAGGATGTCTGTGAAGATGAACGAGGAAGCTGATGAGAGTCTGAGTTTGTTGTTTAGGAAGAAGGATGTTGCATGATCATAGAGGAATGTCAAGAGATGCCGACCATACACATTTTAAGGCCAGCAGAGTGCATGAACAACTGGACATCCAACCCCCTCTTGGTTCCTCGATAGAGAGATGGGCTTTTTCTTTAGAAAACCTTTTTCCTAAATCTGGTGACGTCAGTCAAGGCTCGACTGATCACCCTTTCAAACTTTTGTCTTAAAAATGATTGTGGGTCAAGATCGCAATATGTAACCAGTGATTTTCTAAAGATTGTTGAACAGCCTCGATTCCCCCTAAATCACTATTTTTCCTATTAATAATGATATTATCACATAGAACTTGCTTAATAAGTAGTAATAAAGTCTAACTTCGCTCTGCCTCGCCTTTTCAGTAGTAATCTTAATAAAATAATTGAAAATGTCATGACCTATCGCGAAACAAACAATAAAAGTGACGAATAAGAGGAGTACGACGAGAAAACAATGATACCATAGGGTTTGATAGAAGGCAAAGAAAAGCACATGGATGAAACCGAGGCGATTAATCTCAGTACTGAAGAAGACATCAAGAAAGCACGAATCACCACGCATTTGGAAGCATCGCGAAGGGAGGAACTCATAGCCCTGCTAAAAAAGTATGTGGATGTCTTCATTTGGTCATATGCCTACATGCCAGGTTTGATCACTGAGATAGTCTCTCACATATTGCCCATTAAAGAAGGTTTCGAGCCAATCAAGCAAAAGACTCGAACCTTCAAGCCAGACATGAGCATTCAGATCAAGGACGAAGTGGAGAAATAGATCCAGTCTGGAATAGTGGAAGTGACCTCTTACCCCACGTGGTTGGCCAACATAATGCCAGTACCCAAGAAGGACGGAAAGATCCGAATTTGTGTGGACTATCAAGATCTCAATCGATCTAGTCCGAAGGATAATTTTTCTCTTCCAAACATCCGCATCCTCATTGACAACTGTGCCAAGCATGAGTTGCAGTCGTTCGTGGATGTTTTCACGGGTTACCACCAGATACTCATGAGTGAAGAAGACGCAGAAAAAAGACGACTTTCATCATCCTCTCCTCTGAGGAGTTTATCATTATCGGGTAATGCCTTTTGGCCTCAAAAACACCGGTGCTACGTATATGCGACCAATGACCACTCTTTTCCATGACATGATACATCGAGAGATCGAAGTCTGCGTGGAAGATGTCATCATAAAATCCAGGGAGAGTTCTCAGCATACTGCACATTTGCATAAGTTCTTCGACCGGCTTCAAAAGTTTAAATCCGGCGAAATGTGCATTTGGAGTCCCTGCGGGTAAATTGTTGGGATTCATAGTCAGCCGCAGAGGCATAGAGTTGGACCCAAGAGTTTCCACCTCCACAAATCAAGAAAGAAGTCATCAGCTTTCTGGGAAAGTTAAATTACATTGGACGGTTCATATCCCAATCAACTGTGATTGTGGAACCGATTCTTAAATTGCTCAAGAAAGACGTTCCCACAAAATGGATAGAAGAATGTCAGGAAGCATTCGATAAGATCAAGAGATACTTGTCCAACCCTCCTATTCTGGTACTGCCCAGACCAGAGAGTCTGTTGTTTTTATACATATCAGTATCAGAGAACCCTTTTGGATGCATGTTTGCCCAAAATGATGAAAAAGGTAAGAAAGAGCACGCCATCTACTACCTAAGTAAAAAGTTCACCTCCTGCGAGTCAAGGTACACGCTGACCCCTGACATGGATCGCTCAGAAGTTAAGGCATTACTTGTCTGTATTCACTACCCACCTCATCTCTGAAAGGGACCCATTGAGGTACATCTTTCGACAGCCGATGCCCTTAGGAAAATTGGCGAAATGACAGATGTTTCTGAGCGAGTTCGACATTGTGTATGTAGCACAAAAGACTGTAAAGGGACAAGCATTGGCCGATTTACAAGCAGAGAGCCCTATTGATAATGAACTTGAGCCTTTAAGGAGTTTCTTCCCAGACGAGGAAGTAATGGCCATGGAAGAAGAGGAAGTCGAGTCTTATTCAGGATGGAGATTGTTCTTCAATGGAGTAGTCAACTATAATGGATCGGACATTGGAGCGGTGCTAATATCAAAAATAGGAAAACACTACCCGATGGCTGCAAAGCTCAACTTTAGGTGTACTAATAATATGAACGAATACGAAGCGTGCATTCTCGGCCTCAAGATAGCGTTGGACATGAATGTACAAGAGTTATTACTAATCGAGGACTCCGATTTGCTCGTGAACCAGGTCAAAGGGAATTGGGCTACTAAGAATGATAAGATATTATCGTATGTCAATGTGGTATAGATGTTGTGTAGGAGGTTTAAAAGCATCGACTTCAGACACACCCCGAGGGCTTAGAATGAGTTCGCTGACGCTCTGGCTACCATAGCTTCCATGATTAAGCACTCTGAAAGTAACCACATTGATCCATTGGAGATCACACTGAAAGAGGAACTGGCCCACTGTGCCCATGTCGAGGTCGAGCCAGATGGCAAGCCGTGGTATGTTGACACTAAACTATACCTCAAAAAGAGAGAATATCCTCCAGAGAGCTCGGCAATTCAGCAGAAGACCATCAGGAGGTTGGCAAATGGATTCTTTTTTAACAAAGAAGTGTTGTACAAAAGAACGCTTGATCTTCGTTTGCTTATTTGCGTCGATGCCGAAGAGGCCACAAGACTACTGAAAGAGGTGTATGCGGGGACATGTGAACCCCACATGAATGCGTTCATCTTGGATAAGAAGATTTTAAGTACAAGATACTACTGGATGACAGGAGCACGATTCCTGTAAATTTGTGTAGAGATGTCATCAATGCTAGATCCACGGAGATTTGATCAAGGTCCCTCCGATGGAATTAAATGCAATGAGCTCACCTTGGCCGTTCATGGCAAGGGAAATGGACGTCATTTCATCATGGTCTCCATCAATTACTTCACCAAGTGGGTGGAAGAAACTTCCTACAAGTCGGTGACTAAGAAAGTTGTGGCCGATTTCGTCAAAAACAATCTCATATGCCGCTTCGGTATACCTGAGTCTATCATTACTAACAACAGATCCAATTTAAATAGCCACTTGATGAAGGATATGTGTGAGCAGTTCAAGATAAACCACAGGAACTCTACTGCCTATTGACCGTAGATGAACGGGGTCGTAGAGGCTGCCAACAAGAACATCAAAAGGATCCTGCGGAAGATAATCGACATTTATAAGAATTGGCATAAGCAATTGTCTTATGCTTTGTTGGGATACAGAACGACAACCTGAACATCTACCAGGGCAACTCCTTACCTTCTGGTTTATGGCACTGAAGCAGTCATACCTGCAGAAGTGGAGATCCCATCGTTGAGGATCATCCAAGATGCCGAGCTGAGCGATACCGAATGGGTCAGAAATCGCTATAAGCATTTGGAAATGATTGATGAGAAAAGAATAGTCACAATGTGCCACGGGCAACTATATAGACAAAGGATGTCTCGAGCCTTTAAAAATTGGGTCAGGGCCCGGCTTTTTCAGATCGGACAACTCGTACTCAAGCGAGTCTTCCCCCCACCAAGAAGAACACAAAAGAAAGTTCACGCCAAACTAGCAAGGACCATACATGGTCAGGAAGTGCTCTCAGGCGGAGCAGTAGTCTTAGCCAAAATAGATGGGCAAGAATGGCCCAAAGCTATCAATGCAGATGTGCTCAAGAGATATTACGTCTAGGCTTTTCCTTTGCTTGTAATTGCATTTTGTCATTCCCTATAATCGTACTTTTGCTTGTAATGTATTTTTTATAATAGGGAAAAACAATCAACTATGTAATGAATTACGCTGTCACACCCTAATCCCGCTAGGGTGTGATGGGCACCCGACCCTTACTTAGAGCCGAGCGAACCCTCTGACTCTTAATACACACATAACCTCTTTGAACCTTTAAATCAAGTAAACATGAAATACATAGTAGGCTTTCAGAAATATTCTTTTTCTTTGTTCTTAAATCAACAAAATCTGTAATCATATGGAATTTATCACATAACACAAAATGACACATCGGCTGATGGAGCCGCTTACAAAACTGACATTCTATACCCACAACTCTGTCTGCAAAGTCTCTAACATTAATCAGACATCATAGCACACACACTCTGACTCGGCAGCACTCCAGGAGCAAGTGAAGCTTGCCAACTCCACTGGAACATCTTCTATAATAGCTTCAACTCATCTGGGTGTACCTACGCGACATAAAACGCAGCCCCCGAAGAAAGAGGGGTCAGTACGGAAAATGTACTGAGCATGTAAGACATAGAATACAGAAAACGGAACCATAATCGAAACAAGCAGTACAAAGGTAAGTACATCATTCAGAGTACCAACATGCTTATTTTCCAAACGCAAGTCATATATGCCGAAGTCATATGTCAGAAGGAGTACACCAAGTAAGTAAATCATCCAGAGTGCCAAAATGCTTACTTTCCAAACACAGACTGTGCGTACCGACATTATATGTCATCACCTACATATCATCATATACAGATATACATTTAACCGATAGTGCTGTGGAACGTACAGCCCGATCCATATGTAATATAATAGTGCCGAGGAACGTACGGCCCGATCCATATATATATAACATATACTACCGAGGAACGTTCGGCCCGATCCATAAATATAATATATACTGCCGAGGAACGTTCGGCCCGATCCATAAACATAATATATACTGCTGAGGAACGTTCGGCCTGATCCATAAATATATTATATTGTTGCGAAACGTGCAACCCGATCCATATATATTATATTGCTGCGGAACGTGCAGCCCGATCCATATATATTATATTGCTGCGGAACGTGCAGCCCGATCCATATATACACATATTATATTGCTGCGGAACGTGCAGCCCGATCCACTTATCAATTCTTAGACCTGATGGACAAGTACACTTACCGACACCTGAAGGCTCAGAAACAAGTTTCGGACCAATCCGATTTAGTATAAGAAAGTTATGAGCGTTTGAAGTACAAAACCTTCTATGAACGTTTCAGAAGCCGTTTTTGGAAAATCAAAGCAACAACCATATCAAGTACCTTTCGGATATCGTTATGGATCAAATCAAATGTAGCTTTTGGAACCATATGTACGTGAAAATTTCGGACATTCTTACCACAGAACTTTTACGAACATTTCAAAGCAAATCCGAGATCTTTTACGAAAGTTAGGGACATTAAAACTTACAGAACTCTTTTAGAAACACAATTCTTTATGCTTATCTCGTTATTCAATCATATAATAAGCTCGATCATATCAGACATACTTATATCAGAAGTGAATCAGAATCATAGACAACCTCGGAAACATATCAAACAGAGCTTCGGAATCATGGATACATATCAAAACCATATGAGGTAGCTTATTTATTTATTAATCATACAATAGACTCGACCATACGAAACATGCTCATGACAAAAGAGAATAAGCATCATAACTGAGCTCGGAATCAAGGAGTAGAGTTACCCTAAGGCGCGTGTCAGGTCATACCTTACTTAGCTCTAGGACATGCCAAAAGAAAGAAGGGGTAAGCCTTACATACCTGTTCGACCGCTTATAAGCTACGCTTATTCGTCCAAGCTTGTAAGTCTACATTTAAAAGGAATTTATGCTAATGTTAGCCTTTTCGTCGCACATTTGTACCATATTTCAAATCATACTATTTTATATTCTGCCGAAAATCAGTAGCATCTCCCCTGTTTATATGCCTAGCCCGAATTCTCAATTCAGCAACCAATCAACAACAACAACAATACCAACATTAATCATAATATTTCCAATACCAATGTATGCCATAAAACAACCCACACATTATTTTCTAAATTCCTCAACCAACCATTGCGATATAACTATTTAATAATTATGTTTCCGTAAGGGAGTCGAAATTAATACTAACAACATCAATAACGACATCCTCCACATTCTACAAGTTGAATACATTTATTTTCATTCAAAATTCTCTTCAAATCTCATTCCATAATTCACAACGCCAACAAACGAATTTATCACACTATTTTCTCCGTTCTAGTTCGGTAGAACTCTAAATAAACTTATTAGCAATGAAAATGAACCTTAATATTGCCTCAAGTGTGCAGACACCACGTCCACCCCCTTCTTTTTGGTTGAATTTTAGCTCAAATTGGAGGCAACACAACGTAGAACACTTTTCTCTTCACGGGCTTCGGGATTCGGGGCTCAGATTTTGGTCAAAATTGATCTTTTCTCTCTAAGCTCTCTTCTCCCTTTTTATCCAGAATTTTCTGGGTGTTTTGTCCTGAAAAATGAGGAGAAAAGGCTGATATATCACTTAAATAAACATGGGTCATGGGCCTAACCCAGTTGGGCCCGGATTGGGCCTAACCCACTGACCTTTCTGCCTTAAAATGTCCATATCTCCTTATCCCGACGTCGCCTGTGGACCCACGACCTATGGTTGGAAAGATAATTCAATTATCTACAACTTCTATTTCTTGGTATTTTTCCAAGTGCAAAACTTATAATACCGTTGTTTCCCCTCAAAGTCAGATCACCCGAAAACGTTACTTAAAAATATTTGTTTGGAGGACTTCCACTTTGATTTGGCTCAAGGGTCCTTCTGGAGTTGTGTTTGACTTCACATATGTGATTCATATAACTTGTCACTTGTTCTTAAAAAATCTTGATGTGTGGTCCCCACCTCCGCTTACGAATAATCCGACGTACCAAAAATACGAAATATAATACTATCAACGTGAGTTTAAATTATGTAGTAACAACGTGATTGTCAATGTTTAAGGAAGCACGTGTCACACTAAGTCTCTGAAAATGCGGGGTATAACATACGCAATGACCTGACTTCCCGTCAATGGGATACGTAGGCAGTCCACATCGAACCTGTTTTACCTCAGAGTTTCGGGTTGCTGTGCGATGCATGGAATAACGCAAGTTAAGGTGTATATGATATCCCTACAAGTAAGAAGGGATACTTAATGATTCTAATTAAGATTCCAAAGACATTTGAGGCAAGAGAAGAAAGTTCGTAGAAGAAAGTGAAGTATAAGTTGTGTTCGGAAGGGTTTTGTAACAATCGAGCTAATGTTGATTTAGTAACATCGTGAGGAGGAGCTATAAGGCTCCTTAGATGGTTAATGAAGTATTATACAAGTGTCAAGAAGGTTCCATAAGGTTTGGAGGTTAAATGAAGCAACGGGGATAATTTCAGAGGAAAATGAGTTATACGACCACTTATATGGTCCGTATAACTTATACGGTCCATATAAGGGTCCGTATAACCTATCTAGAGAAGGGTCACTCACTAGTGGCATTATAAGGTCACTTATACGGACCGTATAAGTGCCCGTATAACCATGTCGGGCAGCTTTTAATTTTTATAAAAAGAGGACCCCAAGTTCTTATTTTTCATCTCTCATTCTCCACACTTCAAGAGAGCTCTATAACATTATCCATACCATGTAAACATGAACTCAAGAGAAATCAAAGATTAACCACCAAGAATCAAGAGAATCAAGTGTGTGGATGCTCACTAGGATTTGTGGATGTCAAGAATTCCTTTTGTGTTGAAGTTGGTATTTTCTAAAGTGAAGTATCTTCATCCAAAGATCATTCCTATACAATCAAAGGTGAGTTTTACATCTATTTCTAGTTATTAAAAGTATTGAGTGGTTGAAAGACTTGGATTAGAGAAGAAAGTAGAATATGAGCTCAAATGTGGAAATGATGGTAGCTCAAATGTGGAAATGATGGTATTTTGAGTAGTAAGTCAATGTGAGTCATGATTCTTAGTATGAGATGATTATAATCTTCTTGTAAATGATGCTAATGACGTTGAGGAAGTATTATGTGAAGAATGAACACGATGTTGTATTATAGCCATGGTTATATATAACCTTAGAAGTGAATTTGAGAAGTGAACAATGTTTAACTTGAGGAATTTATTGATTATGATTTTATGGGTGTTACTATGGATGTTTGGGAGTTGTTTTATGATATGGAGAAAGTTGCCGAAACAAAGGAAATGCTGCCCAATTTTTGTTAGCTTTTAGTCGCCTTAGCTTCGCCTTAAGCATGCTTCTAATGGTCTAATGTAGTACGAATTCTCTTGCATGTAGAGTTGTGAGCTTGGAAGGAGGATGTTTAGTAATTAAGAAGACATAAAGGTACGTGAGGCTAGTCACTTCTTTAAAAGGCATGACTTCTATATTATGATTCCCTTTTTATTCTTCCATGGCATTCTTACATCCCAAAAGATGAAAGTTAAAGATTCTTAAGAGCTTTTTATGAGATAAAGATGAGATATGTTCTATGATAGTGATGATGACAATGATGCTATCATGAGTTGATAATCCTATCTTTATGATTTCATTGATGTTATTTCTTGTTGTTGTCTCACCTCATGATATTAGTTCTTTCAAGGTGAGGCATAGCAATGATGATTATTCCATAATATAATCGGAGGTTCCCGACCTTACGTCACTCCGATAGGGTTACAGATTCTACTTAAGTTCTCATGCATGCTTCATATTATGTATATGTAAGATTACACCGTGCCTAGTTGGCCGAGCAGTCACCACTACAATAGGTGTAGCGGGCAGCTATGATGATGATTACATCATGCCTAATTGGCCGGGTAGACACCACTAGCGGGCGGCTTGAGATGTTTACCCCGGACGCGGGAGGCCCAGATGCGGGCTAATGATTATCACACCGTACCTATATGGACGGGCAGTTTATATATGTATACATGATATGATGTTGTTTATTATGAAAGTTAGCATGCATGACTCTGCCTTAAGAGGCAATCAGTTACAGGTTATCCCTTCATTTTATGTTCTTCCATTTCTTTATTATGTTTGATATACATGCCTTAAATACTCAGTACATTGTTTGTATTGACGTCCTTTTTCTTTTATGGACCGTGTTCATGCCTACTGGTAGATAGGGAGACGACGCAGACGCTTAGGAGCTTACTTAGCAGATTTGCAGGTGCACTCCATTACTCCGAAGTTGCCACTTCTCGGTATATTCTTTTGTGCACATATTTGGGGCATGGCGGGGTCCTGTCCCGTCCTTATGATTTCCGCACTCCAGTTAGAGGCTCGTAGATACTTATGTGTGGGTAGTAGATATCATTTTGTAGCCCCGTGGGCTTATGTACATTTATGTTTAGGGAGATATTCAAAGTTCATTTCTTGATAAGCTTGTGTTGAGATGGCATATGTTCAGGTAGGGTATGATAGTTAGCATGATGAGTGGTGCTCGGTAGTCAGCTTCGGGTACCCGTCATGGCCCATTAGTTGGGTCGTGACAGAACCCGATCGCATTATTAGTAAAAATCCAAAACCCAATTATTTTATTCCGAACTACGTTCGACTTAAATTCCTGTTGTGACGGGATACGTAGGTGCTTTCGAGTTCAGTCGTCATAAAAGAAAAACACAAGAAACCCTTAGGAAGCCTCAGAGACATAAAGCTGGGAAGAAATCAACGAAGCTGAAGTATGAGGGTCAACACAAGAGTCAGCTAATATCGATCCTACACTGAGGCAAAATTTTTGAGGTGACCTAAAAAATTCTAATCAGATGACAATCCACAAATGCCATAGAGTCAGATCGTACAATGGGGCAAAATTTTTTAGGGGACCTAAAATATTCCTGTATAAGGAGACCATACAAGGGATATCTGATACTAGACCTGAAATGGGGGCAGAATTTTTTAGGAGGACCTCAAAAATTCTACCAGTTCAAGAAGCTCAACAACAAGACCTGCTCGAAGATCAGAAGACTTCGTTCAAAGAAATACGCATCATGACATTGAAAATAAAGAACAGATTTTGCTTAAAAGAAACGACATTTTTTTTACTTACTTTGCATTAGATTAGTATAAGCTCGCGCTAAAACCATCTCTCGACCCGCTGAGGCGAGGAAATTCAAGTGGACGATCAAGGAAGACACTAGACGAAAGGACGATGACGCTAGTCGGCCTTTTAGGGAAACTGACAATTTTTCTGTGACCGCAGGTCTTTATAAAAGAAAAACGGAAGCATCATCAACCGGTTCATCAGTCGCAGAAGTGAGGATGCAGATTCAACTAAGTGACAGATAGCCAAAAAGGGTCATGAGATGGACGGATAGAGGCGTATCCAAACAAAGGGGGCCACACAAGGAATGAATGGTAAAGATATATCCGACCAAAAGGGTCATATGAAGAATGATTGATAAGGACATATCCGACCAGAAGGGTCATGCAGAAAATGAATGATAAAACATATCTAACCACAAGGGTCATCGAAAATAAGCACAAAACATATCCGACTGCAAGAGTCATAGTCAATACGACGAGCGAAAGAAAGATTATCCAGCCAGAAGGGCCATATCTGCCGTCTTTAAATTCTTTTCAAATTCCTCCATTTCCTTACATTCCTTTCAATTAATTTCATACAAACTGCCAAAAAGGTCATTTCATTCAAACTGCCAAAAGGGCCATTTCATACAAACACCCAAAAGAGACATTCATTCAAACGGCCGAAAGTGCCATTCATTCAAACGGCCAAAAGAGCCATTTCATTCAAAATGCCAAAAGGGCATAATGCCAAGAGGGCCATACCAATTCATACAAACAGCCAAAAGGGCCATTCATACAAACAACCAAAAGGGCCATACATGAAATCACATAGTATATCTACAATGCTATCAAATTCAGGAAACGAGTGCGCAACCGCCAGAAAGGAGCCGGCTTTCTGAACCAGATCCACGCGAATTGCAAAGAAAATGTGGAATTTTTTCTTATGCAGCCGACCAAGATAGGGTACCCACGAGAGTCAAGCTCTCCGGTCAGGATTTGGAAGCCCTCCGACCTCAAGCTCAGCCATAGTTTGTTTGTTATCTTCTTTCTTTATTAAAAAACGGTGATCGGTCGAACACACACCAGGAAAATCTAAAGGTATTCCATCATAATGGATACACTCTTCTCCAGTGAGTCGAACTACATATGACCTGATTCCCAAAAATCAGGGATATGTAGGCAAGCTCAAAGCTGGAGAATCGATCACATTCTAACAGCCGTCCAAAGAAATCCCGGTAATTATACCGGAAATCTTAGGACTTTTCCTTCAAATCACTTTAAAAGTCTTTTGTCAAGTCGAATTATAAGTGGCCTGAATTTTTATATCTCCAGTGAGTCGAACTACACGTGACCTGATTCCTAAAAATCAGGGATATGTAGGCAAGCTCAAAGCTGGAGAATCGATCACATTCTAACAGCCGTCCAAAGAAATCCCGGTAATTATACCGGAAATCTTAGGACTTTTCCTTGAAATCACTTTAAAAGTCTTTTGTCAAGTCAAATTATAAGTGACCTGAATTTTTATATAACCCGAGATATGTAGGAAACCCAGAAGCCAGGGTCCGACCACATGTGTTAAAAACTATTTTGAAAGCTTGCATGAGTCAGGGTAGTCAAAATTTAGGGTTAGTCAATTTTTGTTGCTCAGGGATAGACTCGCCATCCCCGAACACCGAAGGGGCAGTTGTTGACACCTAATTTTTGACCTCTCGTAAATTACTTTAGTTAATCAAAGACCCTGGATGACAAGATAAAATAAATTCGGAATTTTGAAAGTTAAGTTGATTTTATAAATTAACAAACCAATTATTAATTCCATAAATCATTTGAGAATTAATAAATGCATTTATGATATTTCCTGAAATGTTTACATTTTTAAGATAATTATTTATTTAGTAAAAAAGGAAAATATGAAGTATCTTATCTTACTAATCTAGGGAAATTTGATTGAGTGAAGAATTTACCATTTTATCCCTTAATTTGTAATGTTGTGCCCATATTTGCTTAATTGTTCCTATTCTGTCTGATTATGTCTGCATTTGTTTTATTTTAGTCATGACCACAATTGAAATGATCCAATTCATGGAATCAAGGCAATTAGAGTCATTTTCTGCAAAATTAGCTCATTAGTGGCTTTAATTGAGTTAACCAAATTCATTGGTTCAAATTAGTTAAGTATACTATTGCAATTTAAATCCAATTAATTAATTAGGCTAAGTGTAGCCATGATTGAAATATTCAATTGGATTAGAATTTAATAAGGCTAAGTTTATAAAGTTTAAATTAGCTGCGTAATTAATTGGTTTTAAATTAAACCTAGGCTATGTTTTAAAATAGGTTATATTTGAAATAATTATTTGTTATGTTTTTAAGTTTGTAGCCGTTTTAATTTATGTCCTCAAAAGTCTGTCCCTAAGGACATTTTTGCAAGTTTTAAATTATTAGTCGTGTTTGATTTAAGTCCTTAAATAAATGTCCCTACTGGATATTTTTGCAACATCTTTTAACATAGGGCAGGTCCAGCCCAATATAGGCCAGACCCGGCCCATCCGAGCTATTAAGGGGGAATACCCTACACTTATTTTCATTTACACAATATAGAAAGAGGAAAGGAAGGGGGGGGGGGGGGGGGGGGGGGAGGAACCTAGAAGGTTCCCCCTATTGCCATTTTCGTGAAACCCTAGGGCACTGCCCCATTTTTCTCCTCCTCTTTCATACCAAATCGATGCAAATACAGAGGGGCTGAACTGCAATCAGCTTTTGCATGTTTTATTCCATGAAAGGTCAACATCCTTTTCATTTTTTCACTCGATGAAGAAGGGGAGGGAGAAGGAGCCCTTGACCCGCAGGAGGAATTATTCAATCACATAGTTTGGGCTCCTAGAATATGGAGCCCTTGGGGCTTTCCATTTGATTTCACAGGTTTCTACATATTCATACCTAACGATTTTCCACAAAGTGGTGACGAAACGTATAACTTGTACAAATCTTTCCCTTTTCCAAGTCAATCCGATCCATTCGTTCGTAGAGCTATTTACTCGATCGCAGACATTTCTGGAACACCTTTAACAGAGAGGCAAATAGTCCATTTTGAAAGAACTTATTGTCAACCTCTTTCATTTTGAATTTGATAAATGTATTGCTTGTGAAGTATGTGTACGTGTATGTCCTATAGATTTACCCGTTGTTGATTGGAAGTTGGAAACTGATATTTGGAAAATCCAGAAAGGCATTTCGGGAATCGGCCTAATTCTATACCTGGCAAAAACACTATTTTCCAATTTTTGCTTGTGCAACAACGATATTTAGCTATGCAGCAATATATATGCACAACAAAAATGTGCCGTACAACAGCCTTTTTTTTTTTATACATATGACGATACATATACAGCAACAAAGGTACATATTTCCATCTTTGGAGGAGCAATAGAGTGACTTTTATTTACATAGCAGCAACACCACTTCAAATGGATATAGCATCAACGTGAATGTCAATTGTAGTAGCAGCTACATGAGTAGGTATTTTACGGAAGAAGAATATTTCTTGGCACATAAGGTAATAATTCTCCACTCCTAGATATATTTAAATTCATCTACATCATAGTTAAATTGTGAGACGGAAACTACGAAATTAATTACGAAAAATCGGATAAATTGTTATTGTTATCATGTGGACTATTTGGTGATTGTTATGAATTATTTTGTAGGCTGGAATATTATAGGATTGGCTGCAGTTGTAATCAAAAAATTAATTATGTGAATAATTTGTTAAATTTTTGGATTTAGTGGAAGACTAAAAAGGGTTAGCTAAGGAATTAAATGGATAAGTGGGAAAGGACCCTTTCCGCGTGGGAGCCACTCAATAAAGGTTGAAATGATTCATTCTTCATATACGTATTTGGTGGCAATCATAAAATAGTTTTAGAATTTATAATTTTTAAGGGTGGGCCCCACATTCCAATAAATAAAGGAAAGATAGTTCATTGAGTTTTCAACTTGCAAAGTTAATTCCCTTAAACTTGCAGCAAGCATGATCAACAAAATAGCAATACAATTACTTTTAAACTTATACCTTTACTTTATCAATTCTCATTGAAGATGAATAACTGTACATCAACTCTTTTAAGGTAGCCCATCTTGAATTTAAGATATTCATCAAATTGAGTGGAGGTAGCAATGAAAACTATATGCATCAACGTGTTGTGTTTATTTCCAAGTCGTCGAAGCCGCTTGTTTCTTAGAAGCTTGAGGAAGAGCGGACAAATTCCATCTCATTTACGGTTAACGTGAGAATTGGACGGACTGGTTCTGTGGTAGCTATTTAAAAGGAAGTATATAAGACTTGCAGGTTCAAGAAATGAGACATGGGATGAGTGAGTAAGCGATGAGGTATGTAAAGCTGTCCCTTCCTTCTTTTGGCATGTCTTAGACTTAAGTGATGACTGATATGAACTTTGGGGTAATTCCATTCGTAAGCTTTGAGTGATATTTATGATTCTTATTCACTTCTTGATATTACAATTCTCAAGTGATTGAGCCTCCCTTTTCAGTTTTCTGTACGTTGGATAATAGTCGATGTCTATCCATTCCTATTCTGGGGAACTCTATGATAACTAATGTTCGGATTTCTATAAGGTGTTTCATACTATATTGACGTATGACTATGATTCCTAAGGCTCTTGATATACTTTATGATGACATTCGAAGGATGTTGATGTGGTACCGAGTGACATTCGAAAGATATTTGATACGACTATTGTCTTGATTTTCAAATGATAACTCGTGTTGATTATTCCATTGAGTCTTTGAAAATGTTTAAATTTGCATATAGTTGCTCACTACTCTGCTCGTGCGTGCCTCAATATGTCTTTCACTGAGTCCCGAGCCAGGATATGTTTTCGTGCACAGCTTCACTGCATTGTTCACCGAGTCCCTCACTAGAGGGCCAGGACACGTTATATGTATATGTATATGACGATATGATGACATGATGATACGGTGATGGCGGCCAGGATGGCATATGATGACTTTATCCACCGAGCCCCTTACTAGAGTGCCGGGACATGTTATATATATATATATATATATATATATATATATATATATATATGTGTGTGTGTATGTGTGTGTGTGTGTGTGTGTGTGTGTGTGTGTGTGCGTGCGTGATGATGATATGATTTTATTTACCGAGTCCCTCACTATAAGGCCTGGACATGTTATATATACATACGTACAGGATGATTATCTAATTATGTTACTACGTCCCATAACGGGCTGAGTATGATATATGATATTGACATGCATGATTTATGTTTCAATGGCAAGCATTTTGGTATTCTGGATATTGTATTCGTGTTCTGTACTCCTCATTTCAGATATGATCCTGTTTACTGTATTTCATGCTTTACATGCTCAGTACATATTCCGTACTGACCCCCTTTCTTCGAGGGGGCTGCGTTTCATGCCCGCAGGTGCAGATACCCGTTTCGGTGATCCGCCAGCTTAAGACTCCCTTTCTGCTATCTTGGAGAGCTCCGTTGTTCCAGAGTTCAGCTTTTGGTACAGACCCTTTTTGATGTATACATGTATATGTTGCTTAAGGGTACGACGGGGCCCTGTCCCGTCATATTTCACTGTTGAAACTCTTAGAGGTCTGTAGACATGTATGTGGGTTGTGTTCAGACGTGATCAGTTGTGCGTATTATCAGTATGCGTGTTTTATCGTTGTAGCAGCCTTGCCGACTTGCACATATTGTCATGTTGTGGTAGCCTTGTCGGCTTGCGTAGAACAATGATATACACAGTGGCAGCCTCGTCGGCTTGCGTACGTCATTATGTTGTGATTGACTGAGGATCTATAATATCAGTCCAATTATGTTGACAGGTACATATGGGTGTCCAGCTCGGGCACTAGTCACGGCCTACGGGACTGGGTCGTGACAAAAATGGTATCAGAGTAGTTCGTCCTCGGAGTGTCTACAGACAGTGTCTAGTAGAGTCTTGTTTATCGGTGTGTTGTGCACCATAACCAGGAAGCTACAGGACATTTAGGATGTTACCTTCTTTCATATCTCAGATCGTGCGATAGAGCCCAGCCATAGGAAATGAAATTTCTTTTACTAACCCTTGATTTCAGCTCAAGAACGGTATCGACAGAAGAAAGCGACCGATAATATTGGTAGTTACAAAGTACACGGGTAAGTAACGGTGCGAAAGAGGCATGTTGGATAAGGTAAGAATATTGAATTATGATTGAAATGTAAAGTTGGAGGATGAAAGAGAAGGTGGATAGGAAAGTATAACATAACAGACCGTTAAAGGATGAGGTACGTCTCGAGGTGCGGTATGTGAGGTAAGTCCCGACACCTTTATACTTTTTCTGGAAATTGGAAGCCCTCTGTGGCTATGATACAATATGATATATGCGTATATATGTTGGCCCTGTGAGGCATTGTTGGTATTTCCTGCGTGCAGGTTTTGGGATAGTAAGAAGTACAGAGGAAACTCTGCCAAATTTTTTCTAGAAATAAAAAGAGAATGAGATATAAGTTTGTAATATGTCTTGAAGGGTCGCGTCAATAGTAGTGATAGGATTTGACTAAGTTGCGAGTACGGCTGACCTCGAGGAATAAGTTAACTACTAAATTGATAATGATAGCAATTAGGAGGTCGAGACAAAAAAAAATGTATGTTTACGTTTTTTTACACGATGTGCATAAATATGAACTATGCATGTGAAGTAGTAAATGAATTGGTAAGCACATGATAGACGTTGGTTAAGTATAAAGTAATATAATGTGATTGGTGTAGAGCAATTAGGGAATAATTAACGGGAGTGAAAAGAGAGCATAGAAAGTTGAAAAATTATGTGCAGGATTGCTAAAGAACTTGAAGGATGAAAAATATGGTTGTGGAGTTAGAGTAACGATGTTTTGATGATAGAAGATTGTGGTCAACGATGTATATATTGCAATAATTAGTAAAAATGACAAATGGATTAATAATGTAAGTACATGTATTGCATAAGATGAAATGTAAGCATAAATAAAAAAAAAAGGTATATAAGAATGTACATGACAACAGTAAGAAAAACATTAATTCGAGACAATTCAAGAAGAATAAGATAAGCTAACACAAAGAACTTGAACATTGACAATAGAAAGTTGAATACTACCATTCTTTCGCGTTGACTCTTCCGCGGAGTAGCCTAAAGAATCGCCTTTTGCTTATTACTCCTATAGAGCGAGAGATTCGGCAACATTCACTGAGTAAAAACAAACCTCCACTTTCTTTCATAAGAAAACTTCTTGTAAGTATATATGCTTAAGTTACAATAGTCAAAGTGGATTCAATATTTTAATTTTAGTGGTCCTAGTTCAAAATTATATCACAAGGTAAATAATTTACTGATGTCAAATCTATTATTTGTGTTTATTCACATGTCTGAGCACATTTTTGTTAGAGTGGTTTACAAATGAGGGCCCAAGTCCCACCACTAAGTAATCTTGGTCTTTTGAAATAATTATCATCTGTAAAGTTTTCTTCTGTGGTCCCATATCTCTTGGAGGGGGTGCACTTGGTTTTATTCTTGCGTGGTTCTACAACTACAATGTTTACAAGTAGTGTGGTCGCAATTGTTGTTTAATGAAAAGTAATATGCGCATTTGTCTAAGAATTAATTAAATGAAAAGAAAAAAGAAGCATGAAAACTTGTTAGTTCACGATGGTCCAAGAATTTTCAAGATTATAGTAAGGACATCTCGCACGTGAGAATCCCTCTAAAGTATGTATGTTGGTCTTCTGTGTTAATCAAAGATTTATGTTTTTGATAAATATACCCAATATATAAGGGTATTGATCACCAGTCACCTTTTACCTTCCTTATAACATAAAATATAGGGAGAGAGGAAGATTAAAGGTTGTTATGTATGTAGTAAAATGATTTAATTTTGAAAAAAAAATTGACATAGAAAAATGAAGAAATAGTATGAGAAAAAGTGATTAGTAAAGGGGATAAAGAAAGGCATCAATAGTGAAAGAAATACTAGAGAGAAAAGGGAGAAAGATAACTTATAAAGAGTAGAAAGTGACAAAAAAATAGCAAATAAATAGATGTAATGATACGTGTAATAGCAGCAAGGGAATAGAGACGTAAAAATAGCAATTGATGAAAAGACTTATTATATAATGTTGATGATGAGATAGTACAGAAATAATCGTAAGAAACATGATACAGACTATAATAAAAAGGTGTTGGTGAAAAACAACAAAAATTACGAATAGGATGAAAATTACTATAGAGAAAATATATAATGAATATTAGATTTTTGATATTGTTAACAATTACAGTAAAACAAACAGTGTATAGATAAGACACGAGAACTAGAGAAGAGGAAAGAATACAGACATACAGTGTGTTAGATAGACAAAGAAATAAAATGGTTGATTTAATGTATGTGATATAAGGAACTAGAATAATGACAAAAGATAGTGAGAGAGACAGAAACTGAGAAAATGAATAAATTAGAACAAAAAGAAACAAAAAGCAAATGTAAGATGTTGACAGAAGAATGACATAAAGGAATAGAAATAATAGCTACATGAATAATAACACAAGACAGAAATTGAACGCATATGGAAGGAGAGGAAATTTAGGTACAGAGATGCAAATACAGAAAAGAGATGAAGTTTTGGTTATAGTTATAATGACTACGGGATAAAAGAAGAAGGTGTAAAATGACATAAGTTGTAATAGATAATGATGACAGGGACAAAACATGCTGGAAGCTGCAGCGCAGACAATAATGTAAGTTGCAGTGTGTAATACTATGTAAAACAAATACTATTTTAATTAGTGTAATAATAATAAGAAAGTGATGGACAAGATATGAAGTAGCATATTACAACAGTATAAGTAGAGATGGTGGAGCATGTAGGAGTATAAAATCAATATAGATTAGGATCATATGAATTTGAAAATTGGAAATGGGGACATAGAGTAGAGTATAAACAGATAATGATGTGGGTACACCTTAAAGGGGGGAAGCGAATGAGAGAAATGCAAGTGTAAGATGAAATCAACTGACACTGCAACACGTTTAATGTGAACACTTAAACTTTAAGTGAGATCCCATGCTGAAATAAGTTGGTAAGATCTGAGAGCCAGCGGTAAACGAACAGTAGTCAAGATAGTATTTGAGACAGTGCTGAGAATTATTTGTAAGGACCTTGGATAATATGACATTAGGAAGTATATGCTTATAAAAAGGGAGAATGCGACAAGAGAATGGTAGCGAGTAACTTAAAAAGATATTATAAAGGGTAGCAAGCTATACTGGATTAGGAATTAAGATGTTGGCAACAGAGTTGTATGCTAAGGATATTGTGACTTATAAGTAGCAAAGAAGAAGGGATAGGGAATCTCCCATAGTATAATACGAGAAATTTGAATGGTAAGTAAAGGAAGGGAAAGGAGTATGACAAAATAGACAGCAAGTGATAATTAAAAACCTTTAAACGAAAGTCAAAAAGTGACACATGATGCTGAAGATTTCAGGATACGGACTGTAACAGCATAACAAAGCAAGGTTATTGGAGTAAAATAATGTTACACCCTGGGAAATGTCGTTTATTCGTAGAATATGCGAAGGGTCTACAAGTTATCGAAGGTATGAAATGCTCCAAGGATTGTAAGGAGGGGTGTCTGCGCGTTACAAGATCTTATTTAAAGATTAGAAGGTAAAGTGAAGTGAACGATACGTCATCTTAAGGAATAACTATAGGAGGAGAAAAAGAGTCAAGTTAAGACTAAGTGCACCAGGAAGAGAGTAAGATTTCAGCGGAAGAGCTCACAATACAATCGTCAACCAACTGCGAAATGAGAAGGAGAGTAAAGACAACAACGTGGAATTACCACCTCGAGAGGCAAGAGCAAGAACAAATATTATGGAAATGGTTACTAAGATAGCTGGAATGCGTTATAATAAAGTTAAGGAATCGACCAATGAAAGAGGCATGCGAAGGACATAATTTAGTAAAAGGACGTTTAAGAAAGTATTGGGGGTGCAGGACTAGTTTAACATTCGAGGACGAATGTTCTAAAGGGGGGAAGGATGTTACATCCCATATTTTCATGTGTTGGAAAGCGTGCGAGTTAAATGATATTAGTAACGAAGACGAGGCTATCCTCCCAAGCTTATGGGTGGTTGTAGTGATGGTACAGGTGTGTTATAAATATTTGAAGTTAAACAAATCTAAGAAAATAAGTCTCGTCGAGGTTCAATATTTATTTGAATGGAAATGCGGTCCGAGCTATAATACCCCGTATTTTTGGACTAGGAAATTGGACCGACCAACATGAGTAAATTTATTTAAGCCCGGAAAATTTGATCATATTCAAGCGTGAAATGAATATCTTGGTATATACAAGGGATGAAGTCCTGAAACAATTTAAGATGGAAAAGTGTGACGACGATGACTGGAAATAAGATTTTATGTGCGGCAAATGAGGCTATGGATTAGAGCCATGTCATATGAGCGTAATAATGAGTATATGAAGTATGTTAAAAGTGATCCATGTCTAAGTGAATTGACATCGAAGAATTAATTATGTGCGTAATTGATTAAATGTGGGATTGTAATTGAGATAAAGAATTTAATAAAAATTCATGGGAAGGGGATGCGTGGCTAACATTCTCTAGGTGGCAACAACTGGTGACTAAGATTGTACATGCAATTATGTGGCATCTTTAGGGAAGTCTTCTTTTGAAAGTTAATCCTTAAGAGTGGGACCCATGGTCCAATAAGGTAAACAATTCCTATCTAACTAAAATGAATATCTATGTGGGCAGCAACGTTTCAGGTCTTTTCTTCAATTAACCAGATACTTTGCTCCTTAAGAAGATAACCAGTGACGTACATAGGCAACAACACTATTTTCCAATTTTTGCTTGTGCAACAACAATATTTAGCTATGCAGCAATATATATGCACAACAAAAATGTGCCGTACAACAGCCTTTTTTTTTAAATACATATGACGATACATATACAGTAACAAAGGTACATATTTCCATCTTTGGAGGAGCAATAGCGTGACTTTTATTTACATAGCAGCAACACCATTTCAAATGGATATAGCATCAACGTGAATGTCAATTGTAGTAGCAGCTACATGAGTAGGTATTTTACGGAAGAAGAATATTTCTTGGCACATAAGGTAATAATTCTCCACTCCTAGATATATTTAAATTCATCTACATCATAGTTAAATTGTGAGACGGAAACTACAAAATTAATTACGAAAAATCGGATAAATTGTTATTGTTATCATGTGGACTATTTGGTGATTGTTATGAATTATTTTGTAGGCTGGAATATTATAGGATTGGCTGCAGTTGTAATCAAAAAATTAATGATGTGAATAATTTGTTAAATTTTTGGATTTAGTGGAAGACTAAAAAGGGTTAGCTAAGGAATTAAATGGATAAGTGGGAAAGGACCCTTTCCGCGTGGGAGCCACTCAATAAAGGTTGAAATGATTCATTCTTCATATACGTATTTGGTGGCAATCATAAACTAGTTTTAGAATTTATAATTATTAAGGGTGGGCCCCACATTCCAATAAATAAAGGAAAGATAGTTCATTGAGTTTTCAACTTGCAAAGTTAATTCCCTTAAACTAGCAGCAAGCATGTTCAACGTAATAGCAATACAATTACTTTTAAACTTATACCTTTACTTTATCAATTCTCATTGAAGATGAATAACTGTACATCAACTCTTTTAAGGTAGCCCATCTTGAATTTAAGATATTTATCAAATTGAGTGGAGGTAGTAATGAAAACTATATGCATCTACGTGTTGTGTTTATTTCCAAGATGTCGAAGCCGCCTGTTTCTTAGAAGCTTGAGGAAGAGCAGACAAATTCCATCTCATTTACGGTTAACGTGAGAATTGGACGGACTGGTTCCGTGGTAGCTATTTAAAAGGAAGTATATAAGACTTGCAGGTTTAAGAAATGAGACATGGGATGAGTGAGTAAGCGATGAGGTATGTAAAGCTGTCCATTCCTTCTTTTGGCATGTCTTAGACTTAAGTGATGACTGATATGAACTTTGGGGTAATTCCATTCGTAAGCTTTGAGTGATATTTATGATTCTTATTCACTTCTTGATGTTACAATTCTCAAGTGATTGAGCCTCCCTTTTTAGTTTTCTGTACGTTGGATAATAGTCGATGTCTATCCGTTCCTATTCTGGGGAACTCTATGATAACTAATGTTCGGATTTCTATAAGGTGTTTCATACTATATTGACATATGACTATGATTCCTAAGGCTCTTGATATACTTTATGATGACATTCGAAGGATGTTGATGTGGTACCGAGTGACATTCGAAAGATATTTGATACGACTATTGTCTTCATTTTCAAATGATAACTCGTGTTGATTATTCCATTGTGTCTTTGAAAATGTTTAAATTTGCATATAGTTTCTCACTACTCTGTTCGTGCGTGCCTCAATATGTCTTTCACTGAGTCCCGGGCCAGGATTTGTTTTCGTGCACAACTTCACTGCATTGTTCACCGAGTCCCTCACTAGAGGGCCGGGACACGTTATATGTATATGTATATGATGATATGATGACATGATGATATGATGATACGGTGATGGCAGCCAGGATGGCATATGATGACTTTATCCACCGAGCCCCTCACTAGAGGGCCGGGACACGTTATATATATATATATATATATATATATATATATATATATATATATATATATATATACACATATGTGTGTGTGTGTGTGTGTGCATGATGATGATATGATTTTATTTACCATGTCCCTCACTATAGGGCCAGGACATGTTATATATACATACGTACAGGATGATTATCTAATTATGTTACTACGTCCCATAATGGGCTGAGTATGATATATGATATTGACATGCATGATTTACGTTTCAAAGGCAAGCATTTTGGTATTCTGGATATTGTATTCGTGTTCTGTACTCCTCATTTCAGATATGATCCTGTTTACTGTATTTCATGCTTTACATGCTCAGTACATATTCCGTACTGACCCCGTTTCTTCGGGGGGCTGCGTTTCATGCCCGCAGGTGCAGATACCCGTTTCGGTGTTCCGCCAGCTTAAGACTCCCTTTCTGCTATCTTGGAGAGCTCCGTTGTTCCGGAGTTCAGCTTTTGGTACAGACCCTTTTTGATGTATACATGTATATGTTGCTTAAGGGTACGACGGGGCCCTGTCCCGTCATATTTCACTGTTGAAACTCTTAGAGGTCTGTAGACATGTATGTGGGTTGTGTTCAGACGTGATCAGTTGTGCGTATTATCAGTATGCATGTTCTATCGTTGTAGTAGCCTTGCCGGCTTGCATATATTGTCATGTTGTGGTAGCCTTGTTGGCTTGCGTAGAACAATGATATACACAGTGGCAGCCTCGTCGGCTTGCGTACGTCATTATGTTGTGATTGACTGAGGATCTATAGTATCAATCCAATTATGTTGACAGGTACATATGGGTGTCCAGCTCGGGCACTAGTCACGGCCTACGGGGCTGGGTCGTGACACAGCCGCTTCTGGCTTCATAATGATGGCCTCTTCGGGATGCCGCTTCCGGCTTAATAATGATGGCCCCTTCGGGTAGCCGCTTCCGGCTTCATAATATCACAATCATGTCAACACATACTCAATCGACAAATATCAATTTCAATCATACCATAAGTCACTAATCCATTCATCACAGTCCAGTTATTAGCCTTAGTCTTTCATAAAAGTTATCAAATTTGTATATCACTAGACTCAAGAGGACATACTTCCAGGTTTGAGGGTAGAATTGTTATGAAATTCTTACTACCTATATTCTACTCAATTTCATCTTATTGCCTTACCTAAAGAATAAATGATCTTGTCAATACAAAGGGATAATACTATGGAATGTAAATATAAATCGTAAATGAAATGAAGTAGTAAAATATCGCACCCCCTTCGGAGCGGTTTTGAAAATCAAACTTTATGTTTCCTTTAGTATAAAACTCATTTCCTTGAAATCGTTAGCAGAACCATATACACAACTCAACGTGGCACCTTATGGGTGTTCCCTTTGGAACACAGTAGGAGTACAATATCAATAAGCCATCACAAGAAGCATTTAGACCTTACTTGTCTAAGAATGGAATCATATGGGGTACATATAGAATGAATAGCAACAAGGATCATGCCAAAGGAAGAAAGGTTTGGCTTACATACCTGGAAGCTTACATTTCACTTTCCAACTTACTTCTTGCCTTGCAATCTACATAAGATCATTCATAGTCTCGTAATCTACATATAAAACCATTCATACTATTGTTAGGCTCGTTGTTATATACTCATCCTAAGCCTCCAAATAAATCTTTCTAGAATCTGCCGAAATTTTGGCATCATCTCCTCTGTTTATATGCCTAGCCTAAAACCTCAATTCAGCAACCAACAATACCAACATCAACAACAATATTATCAACACCAAAATATTCCATAAACACCTCACACGATGTTTGATCCAATTTCTCGACCCATAAATTCATTATACATAGGGGCCATCATTATTATGCCGGAAGCGACCGTCCGAAGGGACTATTGTGATACTAGCCGGAAGCGACAGTCTGAAGGGACCATTCTGTTAACATGTCGGAAGCGGCATGTGTGTTGGATTGCATTATTTACTTAAAGATTGTGTTGAGACTTCGTGTGCATATTTATATTTCTTCCAGTGAAGGCTGCAGGTGTTGAGTTAGATTGTGATTTCTTCTCTCCTAAGTCAAATTATGATTATGACTTGTTACCATCTTACATACTCAGTACATTATCCGTACTGGCGTCCTTTTGCGTGGGAACGCTGCGTTCATGCCTGCAGCCCCAGATTGTTTGGCAGGTTAAGTGTATATCTAGGATGCTTGGATATCAGCTGAGATTGGAAAGTTCCACTTCATTCTGGAGCTGTGCTGAGTCATATATAGATATGTATGATTATAGGTATGTCAGGGCCCTGTCCTGACTTATAGTGTTCAGTTTACTTCTTAGAGAGTTCTGCAGACAGTGTCCTGTGGTATGTTTGTCAAGATGTCGACAGAGTGATATGGGGCCATCATTACTATGCCGGAAGCGGCCTTCCGAAGGGACTATTGTGAGATAGCCAGAAGCGGCAGTCCGAAGGGATCATTCTGTTAACATGTCGGAAGCGGCATGTGTGTTGGATTGCATTATTTACTTAAAGATTGTGTTGAGACTTCGTGTGCATATTTATATTTCTTCCAGTGAAGGCTGCAGGTGTTGAGTTAGATTGTGATTTCTTCTCTCCTAAGTCAAATTATGATTATGACTTGTTACTACCTCACATACTCAGTACATTGTCCGTACTGACGTCCTTTTTCCTAGGGACATTGCGTTCATGCCCGCAGCCCCAGATTATTTGGCAGGTTAAGTGTATATCTAGGATGCTTGGACGTCAGCTGGGATTGGCAAGTTCCACCTCATTCTGGAGCTGTGCTGAGTCATGTATAGATATATATGATTATAGGTATGTTAGGGCCCTGTCCTGACTCATAGTGTTCAGTTTACTTCTTAGAGACTTCTGCAGACAGTGTCCTGTGGTATGTTTGTCGAGAAGTTGACAGAGTGATGTCAGTTGAGTCATTTGTGTACTTTAAATGAGTATGTATTTTAGATGATTTCTATTTGGAAAAGTTTATGTTCTTAAAAGTTTTTGAAATGACAGGTTTTGATAGAGCAAATGTCTGAGGGTTCGCTCGACTCTAATGAGAGTCGGGTGCCCGTCATGCCGTATCAGGATTGGGGTGTGACATGAAGACTAAGTACCCGCACTTGTTCCCGTTTTCCCAGGAGGCCCAGGTTCAGACATCATAACCCCCAGGTTTGGACTTACTTATAGCTATTATAATTGGTCGTGTGAGTCCATATTGTCGAATATATTTGCATGTGGCCCTGTGTGTGACATCATCTTGGTTTGCTGTGTACAGGTTGGATTGATATATTAACAGAGGGAACTCTGGAAAAATATATGTAGAATTCCTAACAATTTAACATTCGAGGACGTATGTTTCTAAAGGGGGGAGGATGTTACACCTCGTAGTTTGGACGTTGAGTTCCTTAGGTGTAAACTACTTAATTGTGAACACTGGAGTGATATGTGCCTATTTTATGGTTATAAGGGTCTACGATCATGTATGAGAAGTATTGGAAGGATTAGAGGTCAAATGGGCGGAAGATGAAAAATTAGGCGAACTGGGCAGAATTGTCCTTCGCGTTAGCGAGATGGCCTCGCGTTCGCGATGGCCATGGAAATTCCAGACCATCGCGTTCGCGAAGGTCAATTATTGAGTCGATTTTCACCGATTTTACCCACCTATATAAGGACCAAAACCTTTTTTTTTCACTCCAAAAACAGATCCTAGAGCTCTGCAACACATAAGGGCATTTGTTTCACAAAAAGTTGAGGGATTTGAGTGATTTCAACAAATTAAGGATCGGGTGGCGTATAACGGTGACTATAGGATCGTGTGGCGGTGGATTTTGGCTTGGATTCGAAGTGAATATTGAGGATATTGCTATTTTAGTAAGAATAAGGTATGAATCTCTCCCTATTGATATTGCTTTAGGTTTATTTACGGAAATAGAGCGATTAAATGGTCGTATAATGAAGTAGTTGGTTGAAAAATCGGATAAACATCATATACGATGTCTTATGGAGTATTTAGACATTGATGGTAATGTTGTTCATGACAGTATTGTGGTTGTTGTTGTTAGTTGTTGGAATTGTGATTTCGGGCTAGGGATATAAACAGGGGAGATGCTGCCGAAATTTCGGCAGATTCTAGAAAGAGTTAATTTAAAGGCTAAAGATAAGCACTTGATAACGAGCCTAACAATAGTATGAATTCCCTTGATTGTAGATTTGTGAGTTTGAAAAGTAGAAGTTGGGCGAATAGATAAGCTTCAAGGTATGTAAAACTATCCCTTCTTCCTTCTTTGGCATGAATTACATAACATGAACAAGTGACAAACACATGTGACTCCAATGAACTCTAGTTCTCAGTAGTACTTGACATGATAGTTGTCTTTGGTCCCCCAAGTGTTAGGTCTTCCTATTTATTCTCTTGAATTCCAAATGATGATTCATTTTGTACATGATTGCCCCTAATACTAAGTGTTCTGCTCAACTTCTTGGAGAGCTCCATTGTTCTGGAGCTTGAGTCATTTTGGTACAGATCCTTTGATATAGACTTATGCATATCCAGGGGTACGGCGGGGCTCTGTCCCGTGGTATTTCACTGTTATACTCTTAGAGGTCTGTAGACATGTGTGGGTTGTATATATGTTTTGGTCAGCTATATCGACATAGTTCGTTTTTTATATTCCCGTATATAGTTGCAGCCTTGTCGGCTTGCATATTTTGTTATGTCTTAGCTACCTGTGACTCCTCAGGGGACAGGTTCATTCTGATATATGACATTATGAGTCTACATCATGCTTTTTCAAATTTCCAGATTATATTTAGCAGGTTCGTATACGAGTGTCCAGCTCGGGCACTAGTCATGGCTCATCTGTTTGGGTCGTGACAAAAGTGGTATCAGAGCAGTTCGTCCTGTCACGACCCAACAAGAGGGCCATGCCGGGTACCCGGTACTAGCTATCGAGCAGCTTTTATCATACTATCTATCACTCAACTTGTGCAAACATAATTCCCAACATACTTGCGGTGAAATGGTCACTAAATATCTTCACAAAGCATGTGTATATATATATATATATATATATATATATATATATATATATATATATATATATATATATATGCTCTCGAGGTGTCAGAAATGATATACAAAAATATATACTAAGGTGTCATGAGACATCTGCTACCCACACATATGTATCTACGAATCTCTAACTAGGATACATCAGGACGGGACAGGACCTCGCCATGCCCCAAATATGTACACAAAAGAATATACCGATAAGAGGAAACTCCGGAGTAGTGGAGTGCTTCTACAAAGCTGTTGACAAGGCTCCTAGGGATCTGTACCATTTCCCCATCTACCTGTGGGCATGAACACAACGTCCACAAGAAAGGACGTCAGTATGAGTAATGTACCGAGTATGTAAGGCATGAACAGTAATATAATAAGACATATGGAACATAACATGAGATAGGGGAATAACGTGTGCATCTAGATGCCTCTCAGGGCGGATACCATGCATGCTTAGCTTTCTTTGAAAAACATTTCTCATACATGTATACATAAAATAGAATTGCTGCGGAACGTGCAGCTCGATCCATAAATATATATAACAGTGCCGAGGAACGAACGGCCCCTCGTGGCATCCCGCGTCCGGGACGATATCATAATACCCCAACTGATCAGGTGGCTATGCGTCTATAACGCCTCGCCCTTTTCCCATAACCCCATATATACATACATATATATATATATATATATATATATATATATATATATATATATATATATATATATATAAATATATATTATGACATAAGTAGAATGCATGAGAGCCCAAAGAACGCTATGACTATATCAGAGTGACGTAAGGTCGGTAACCTTCGATTATATTATGGAATAATCATCATCGCTCTATCTCACCTTGAAGGGACAATTATTGTAAGGTGAGATCAACAACAATGAATAAAATCGAAGAAATCAAGAGAATAGCTCAATGTTCTCATATCATCATTGACTTCACAACTTGAGACTTTTAAACGTGAAATAATTCTCATCATAATCATCATAGAAGTATTCTCATCTTTGGCATCATCGTCAACATGATAAAAACATGTCCATCATTGTTGTCATAAGAGCATACAAAATCATAAATCTCTGGTTTGGAAAAATACGGACATTTTGGAAACCATGAAAAATACGGACATTTCGGAAAACATTTATGGATTATTAGAAAAGGAGTCATGCCTTGAATCATGAACTTCTAACTTTTAGAAACAGGGAGGTTATGGAAACATTTATGGAATCAAACATAGGAATCATGCCTTTGAAAGAAAGGGTCGAACCTTAACATACCTGAAATTTCACGTTGTGGCTTTTCCGCCTATTTCCAGTCTCGCAATCTACCTATAAGACCATTCATACTATGGTTAGGCTCGCTGTTATATACTTATCCTAAACCTTCAAATTAAACCTTCTTAAAATCTGTCGAAATTCGGGCAACATCTCTCATGTTTATATGCCTAACCCGAATTCATAATTCAACAACCAACAACAACAACAACAATACCACCATCAATCATAATATTCTCAGTACCAAAATAATCCATAAATATCTTATATGGGGTTTATCCAATATTTCCACCAACAAAACTACTATATGGCTATTTGATAGTTCTATCTCCGTAAATAAATCAAAATTAACATTAATAATAAGAGATTCTTACCTCTCTCCCAATAATATTGTTGTATCTTCACTTTTCCACCTTGAACTGAGCCAAACACATCGCTACACGATTTTTGTAATCACAACTATACGCTGTCTTGACCGGAATTCAGGAATTATACCTGGTTTAGGCTTAAAATTTGGCTTGGGGAGTTGGGGAGAACTCTCCAGAATTTTGGAGAGTATTAGGCGTGTTGGATGAGGAAAATAAAGGGGTAACCCCTTTTTATAATGGCCCAGGTTCTGCCTGGACCGACTTAAAATTCGTTCAGCGCAATCGCGCCCCCTTTGGGCGCGTTCGCGCAGGCTTAATTCTTTGCCTGCGCGTTTGTTCAGTAAAAAGGTCATAACTCTTGATTCCGATATGGTATGAGGGCCCACGACCTATGGTTGGAAAGATAATTCAATTATCTACAACTTTCAATTTTTGTGTGTTTCAAAATTCCAAACGTATAATGGCGTTTTAGCCTCTTCAAGTCAAATCATCCGAAAATGTATCCTTAAATCATCCTTTTGGAGGGCTAATGCCCATATTTGGCTTAAGGGTCCTTCTTGAGAATTGCTCAACTTCCCATGTACTAATCACATATCTCTTCATATGTCCTTTATAAAACCCCAGCATATGGGCCTCACCTTAACTTACGGTTACGAGGGCTATTCATCAAGTAACGTACTAACTGATTTACACCATACAGTCTCCAAATGTCATATGTGTATTATTATTACACTCTTATAATATAAATTACATCCCTAACCCAAGACTCAAAATTGCTTAGCGCGTTCGCGCTGTGTTGGCCCTGTGCCTCTTGCGTGTTCGCGCCACTCCCTGGCGCGTTTGCACAGACCATTTTCCTAGCCTGCCAGCCCGACTCGTAATATCCATATCTCCTTACCCCGATGTCCTATTGAGGAGTGGTTTGTTGCGTTGGAAACTAGACTTCCCGAACTTCACTTTATACATTTGTTTCACTTCAAAACTCTTAATATACTAAAAGATATTCTTTCTCCCAATTAGACCAAAATTTCGTACCAAACCTTGCGCATTTTCCTTCAAAGCTTCGGAAGCTTTATCTCTTTAGTTCACTTGTTTTACAATCCTTCTATAACCTGTTACATGAACTCAAACTCTTATAATTATAAGACAAGCACCTATGATCTTGCATCTTCTCGACAATAACTCTGATGTCTGCAATTGAATAGCTAACACTTAATGAATCTCAACGTACAGAAACTACGGGGTGTAACATTCCTTCCCCCTTAAAAACATTCGTCCTCGAATGTTAAGCTGAGGAATTCCACAAAAACGTCACCAAAATTTCCCCTATAACTGGACCACTATCATCCTGTCACAACGTCCCAAGATATACAGTGCCTCATAAGGCCCCAACACCAATCTTTATATTGGCCATGCATGATCGAAAAATTCTTCATAAGAAGTAGTACATACCTAAGGGTGCTGGCGTCTTTGTCGGAACTTCTTATGAGGGTGAAAAAAAATACAGGTCCTGGACTTCCCACCTTTTTTAGCCTCCCAAGTTATTGTTGTTTCTCCACAGGATGTAACTGAAGCTACATTTTTAGTCCTCATTCTTTGAACTTGTCTGTCTAGAATGGAAATGGGTACTTCTACATAGGGCAGTTGTTCTATGACCTGGATGTCCTCTACAGGCATACTTCTGGGAGGATACCTAATGCATCTACAAAGCATCAACACATGATACACCGGGTGAATTGACTTCAATCTTGAGGGAAGATCTAATTCATAAACTACTTGGTCTACCTTGCGCATAGCTTGTAAGGCCTAATGAATTGGGGATTGAGCTTACCTTCCTTACCAAATCTCATCACACCTTCCATTGGCGACCCTACCAGAATACCCAACTATTAACTTTGAATTTCCAAATTTCAAACAATCTGATAATCCCCCATTCTTGTAGAACATTCATCCGAGCCATAATGGCCCTCTTGTTAGGTCGTGACACGTCCTAGGGATTGTCTACAGACTGTGTTAGGTAGAGTCCTGTTTATGGGTGTGAAGCCGGCCACACTTATAAGCAGGAGGCTGCAGGGCATCCAGGAATCATTGACCTTTCTTTCTATCTTAGATCATGCGATAGAGGCAGAGTCTAGGAAAGATCGCTTCTGACCCCTTTTTCCTGTAGGTAAGTGTAGACTAACAAAAGATGAAGAGATCAGCCTCGGATAGTGGGGGTACTAAGAAGACCCTTAGAGTAGATTCAGGACCACAGGCTTCGGGACCGAGCAGAAGGAGCCTCAGCTATTCCGTTGAGACTGATCCCTCTGAGGACCCCGCGACGATTCCTCCAGAATTTCTGAGTTCTAGAGAGGAGGATCCATCAGAGGACAGCAATGACACAGACCCATTTGCGAGTTTATATGGGGTGCTAGAGGAGGAGATCTCTGAGACTGTATTAGAGTTGACTCCCCCAGCTGCTCCTATGGCAGAGCACTACGTCAGACCAGCGACCCCGGTGAGTGTTACTGATTCCTCTAGTCCTTTATCCTGACCGTCAGTAAACCAGGAGTTGCCGGATTATCCGTATCCCTCGGACTCAAATGAGAGAGGTGACGAAGGCCATACTAGCAGATGGTGGGAAGACAATGATGAAAAGAACACTTCACTTTATAGCCCACCAGATCAGGCTAAGGACCGATCGACTATAGGTATATGAGTGTTTATTGGAATTTCCTATGTGTGTGCATTTACTGTAAGTTACTACTTAATAGCGGCGAGCGGAAATCCTAAAGGGACCAATAACCAAAGTATTTATAAGTAACTACGATCAAGGTATTTTTGCCACCATTGGGAATCTTGAAATTTGGGATGAAAAGTAGTCATATATGCAGATTGGAGGTGATTATTGAGAATTTCAAAGGCCAAATTAGCATTTGCTTAGTCGGAAGCACAAGAGATCCCTTTTAATCTGAAGGGAGATGTATTACGAGAATTTATTGGGATCCGTTATAACTTCACGTTGTTCTAGGTTATGTGATAAAGGTCACGCAATAGGGTGGATGCGATCGTACCAGCACTAATGCATCGGATCCCATTAGCACTCCAAGGTTAAGCGTGCTCGGGTGAGAGTAATACGAGGATGGGTGACCTCCTGGGAAGTATATTAAGAGTCCTACAAATTCAGATATAAGAGACAGATGAGAAGCGAGAGTAGCCTAAGGGAAATTGGAGTATGCGGAGAGGTCGCGAAGGATGAGGCGGACTAGACCGGCAAAGAGAAAGAAAGTGCATCACAGCTCTAGAATTAGGATGGGTTCGAATAGTATTTGGAAATACTTTGCAAGCGAGGCATTAGTAAACATATATATGTATGTGTATGACATCCCATATGTGGTTGTGACAACTGGTATGTGTGTCCCAGCAACCGACGTTGCTATATACTGAAGGCATTAATCGAACAGGGTAGTGAAGTTCAAGTGACAAAGGTTACAAGGTAAGTTGATGTTATTTTCACTACAGGTTAGAGTTGGAAAGTCCTAATGCTATAACATCAGGGAAAGGAAGAAAGTGAGTATATAGGAAGTAGTAGAAGATTAGAATTTATAGAGCAAAGGAAAAGGTATAAGGAACAAAAGATGAATGTGTGGGGTTAGAGAACAGACTTCGATAAGTGGGACTAAAGGATAGTAACCACAAATAGGGATTTGAAGTAAGAGAGAGAATGATCAGGCCTTGCAACGATACTAAGAGATTTTTAGCTCTCGAGGGGGTATATAAAGGGATAAATGTGTAGTTATACTGACATGGATGCCTCGGAAACGGAGAAGCTTTCCTAAGAGATGATTTAAGAATAGAACAGATTTGCGCTTTTAAAGGAATATTTCACGAACTTCAGGGTCAATATTATAAAATAACAAGTGGAGAAGGGCGCTCGAGGAGGAAGGAACTCAAGGAAGGATTGAGGATGAAAATAGGATCGGTACACTAATGGACTAGCCTTGGCGGTGGGAGAGAGAAGAAAGAAGAGAGTATATTTGCAAGGATTTCACGACACGAACAAGAAGTGGCAGAACATTGGAAGAACTACAACTCATAGGTGGGATGAAAATAAGTAGTCAAGAAAAATTTGGGATAAGTGAGCTAAGTGAATAAAAGAATTGATAGTGGAAGTGGAAGAGTGTAACATATTAACTCTCAATGATATATTGTAGACGTAAAGTGAGACCGGAAACTCAGAGTAAGAAGAATTTCAGTGATAATAGTTGTGGAGGAAGACGAGGGATAAAAAGAGCAAAGTGTGACCAAACGTTCCGTAAAATGTTTTGATGGATTCCAATGTTCCTATTAACCCGTTGATTTGGGAAATGTTCAATCATAAAAGGTAGAAGTAGAAGGGCCTTAAAGAAGGCAGCGAGAATAGATCTGTAAAGCGCATCGTTTAAATGCAAAGCTCTAAATTAGCAGAAAGAAAAATAAGTCACGCTATACGATGAGAGAATTCTGGTATTATAAAAGACCAAAAGAGTTAAAGGATCATTAGGGTTTGGCCGATGACTACTGATATTCGGGAGTTACTAGTGTATGAAAACACCCTTTAAAAGGGGGGAAAAGCAGATCTAGTCCTGAAATGAGGTATGTCATTGTCAAAATTCCAAAGAAAGAAAGACATTAGCTTAAAGAGGCTGAAATTCAGGACGTAGTGGCATATCAAAAATGCATTAAGAGGGAGCAAGAACGAATTAAAGATAAGCATACCACAAAGCAGATATGAAACGAAATTAAAATGGATCAAGAGAATACTTCATGTGGACGTGAGATATGATATTTCTAGACTAGGGAAATTTGTGCCGCACCTAAATAGGCAGCGATGTATCCTAAAGAGTAATAAAGATAGTAAGAAAGGTCTGCAAGCTAACTACAAAGAGAATGACGAAATGGATGATGAGTAAAAAGGATACTTTGGGTTATAACGGAAGAAAATCTTGATACTAAAGGAAAAATATGAGAATCTTAATAAAAGGAGTAACGATAAGAGGTGTGGCGGTCTCTAAGGAGAGGAACAGTAAGGGTGCGGCTTAGGTCAACTAACACAAAAAAAGATACAGTTCACTCAACGATTGCCTTTGGGTTTCGAACCAGCATCACCAGAAATTAGGAAGTATATCATAGGTCACTAACCATACTGAGCATAAGGGTATGTATTATAAAATTATATGAACCATCAGCATAAGGTTATGCCCTGCAGATGGGAATGGACACACCGGAAAAGGAATGACAACTAACTAAGTGGTCACCGGGATAAGGAAATCAAGGGTAAGTATACCATACCGATGTTGGAAAAGAAGTTGTGGTAAAGTGAGAATTGCCCTAACTTTATAATTAGAAGTTATATTGCAAGATTTGAGGCAAAAGAATTAAAGGTAGAGTTTTGACAAGAACTCAAAGATATTGTGAGCTATAGATCAGTTTGAACTATGATTATTGTACGAGGAATAATAAGGATGGTGATAGAACATTAGGAATGTACGTATTTAAGAAATTGTATTGGGGATATGGTTATAACTGATCATGGGAAGGAATTAAGACGGATAGTTGAAGAAACGTAACCGTTAAAAGTAAGGATTTGTCAGTAGTAGAGTACCGCCGAACAAGTAACTCGACGTTAGTATAAGAAAAATAACGATGAATCAGAGAGCTTGACTGATGAATTACGAGGGGATAATCTAGCACGTATCTAAGCTCAACAACTACAAGTAGGGATAACTAAGATAGTATCGGAGGAGTCAACCAAAGAAAGTGTTGTATTCGAGCAAGGGAGTTATCCGTTAATAAAGAAATGAGGAACGAAGAGGAAGGACGCTCACAGGACGACGAGTAGCTGTGGCGTGGCTAGTTAAACCACAGGAATGAAGACAGAATAAGAACGGAATACTAGTTGACTTGCGATTATATACATGAGAATTGAAGACTGTACGACTTATAAATGAATTTGATACAGAGCTAAGAAAAAACAGGACGAAACTGACCAAATTATACTATAAGTATACGGTAAGTGAACAACAATTCAATGCGAACATTAAGGATCGGCGCATTACAACATTCGAGGACGAATGTTTTAAGGGGGGAAGGATGTTACTCCCCGTATCTTCGAATAAACACTTATCAAATTTGAAAGATAGGTATGTTGAGTTATGGTTAAGTAAAAATACTTTGGAATATAAGGAGAAAGAATTATTAAGTATATTTAATGAGTGAAGGATGTATATGAGGTATACCGAAAGGCTTTATAAGGAAATGAGTGGAAGAAATGGAGTAGTACGACTTTGGAGAAAGGATGGATAAAGTTTTGTGTGAAAATTTTTGTCCAACTTAAGGAAAGAATATCTCTTAGCATATGAAGTGTTATAAGGTGTTTTAAAATCCTAAAATGAAGTTCGTCGAGGGTAGTTTCCAACGAAACAAATCGCTCGTCGATAGGACATCGGAGTCCGTCGGTTATGAACTAAGGATGTGGCTTCTGTTAAAGTACTCTGGAGAAAAAATAATGTCGAGGAGATGACTTGGTAGGCGGAAAAGGAGATGAAGACTAAGTACCCTCACTTGTTCCCGTTGTCCCAGGAGGCCCAGGTTGAGACATCATAACCCCCAGGTATTGGATTTACTTATAGCTATTATAATTGGTCATGTGAGGCCATATTGTCGTATTTATTAGTATGTGGCCCTGTGTGTGGAATCATCTTGGTTTACTGTGTACAGGTTGGATTGATATATTTACAAAGGGAACTCTGGCAAAATTTCTGTAGAATTCCTAAGAATTTAACATTCGAGGACGAATGTTTCTAAGGGGGGAGAATGTTACACCTCGTAGGTTGGATGTTGAGTTCCGTAGATGTCAACTGTGAACACTGGAGTGATATGCGCCTATTTTATGGTTAGAAGGTTCTACGATCATGTATGAGAAGTATTGGAAGGATTGGAGGTCAAATAGGCGGAAGATGAAAAATTGGCCAAACTGGGCAAAATTGCCCTTCGCGTTCGCAAGATGGCCTCGCGTTCGCGATGGCCATGGAAATTCCAGACCATCGCGTTCGCGAAGGTCAATTATTGAGTCGGTTTTCACCGACTTTACCCACCTATATAAGGACCAAAATCTCATTTTTTTACTCCAAAAACAGATCCTAGAGCTCAGCAACACCTAAGGGCATTTGTGTCACAAAAAGTTGAGGGATTTGAGTGATTTCAACAAATTAAGGCTCGGGTGGTGTATAGCGGTGACTATCAGATCGTGTGGCGGTGGATTTTGGCTTGGATTCGAAGTGAATATTAAGGATATTGCTGTTTTAGTAAGAATAAGGTATGAATCTCTCCCTATTGATATTACTTTTGGTTTATTTACGGAAATTGAGCGATCAAATGGTCGTATAATGAAGTAGTTGGTTGAAAAATCGGATAAACATCATATGGGATGTCTTGTGGAGTATTTGTACATTGATGGTAACGTTGTTGATGATAGTATTGTGGTTGTTGTTGTTAGTTGTTGGTATTGTGATTTCGGGCTAAGGATATAAACCGGGGAGATTCTGCCAAAATTTCGGCAGATTCTAGAAAGAGTTAATTTAAAGGCTTAAGATAAGCACTTGATAACGAGCCTAACAATAGTATGAATTCCCTTGATTGTAGATTTGCGAGTTCAAGAAGTAGAAGTTGGGCGAATAGATAAGCTTCAAGATATGTAAAGCTATCCCTTCTTCCTTCTTTGGCATGAATTACCTAAAATGAACAAACGACGAACACATGTGACTCCAATGAACTATAGTTCTCACTAGTACTTGACATGATAGTTGTCTTTAGTCCCCCAAGTGTTAGGTCATCCTATCTATTCTCTCGAATCCCAAATGATGATTCATTTTTACATGATTGCCCCTAATACTAAGTGTTCTCACCTCGATAATAACTCTTTCAAAAGATATCATGAGATAACATGATTGTGCATTCACAAAAGAGTCTTCATACAGGATTATGAGTTACTAATGAAAGGCTTGGCATTCGTATACATTTTCATTGCATTATCTCACCGAGTCCCTTACTAAAGGGCCGGGTACGGTATATATATATATATATATATATATATATATATATATATATATATATATATAGAGAGAGAGAGAGAGAGAGAGAGAGAGAGAGAGAGAATTCACCGAGTCCCTTACTAAAGGGCCGGGTACGGTATATATATATATAGATTTCACCGAATCCCTTACTAAAGGGCTGGGTACGGTATATATAGATAGATTTCACCGAGTCCTTTACTAAAGGGTCGGGTACGGTATAAATGTATGTATATGACTTCACTCACCGAGTCCCACAATAGGCCGGGTACGGTATACAAAGTATATATATGCATGATTCACACATCAGGTACAAATGCATTGGTATCCGTTGATTATCGTACTTATCTCCTGTCATCTTTTCATTCTGTCATGATCTTCATTATTGTGCTTCATGCTTTATATATTCAGTACATTTTCCGTACTGACCCCCTTTCTTCGGGGGCTGCGTTTCATGCCCGCAGGTACAGACACTCAGTTTGGTGATCCTCCAGCCTAAGACTTCTGCCCAGCTGCTTGGAGAGCTCCATTGTTCCCGAGCTTGAGTCACTTTTGTACAGATCCTTTGATATAGAATTATGCATATCCAGGGATACGACGGGGCTCTTAGAGGTCTGTAGACATGTATGGGTTATATATATATGTTTTGGTCAGCTATATCGACGTAGTTCATTTTGGATATACCCGTATATAGTGGCAGCCTTGTCGGGTTGTATATTTTGTTATGTCTTGGTTACTTGTGACTCCTCAGGAGACAAGTTCATTCTGATATATGACATTATGAATCTACAACATGCTTTTACAAATTTCCAGATTATATCTAGCAGGTTCATATACGAGTGTCCAGCTCGGGCACTAGTCGTGGCTGATCGGTTTAGGTCGTGACATTGACGATCAAGAATAGCCTCTGGAATCTCTTCATAAGATAGGCTATCTTTTACGCATGTAATCTCCGTGGGAACCACAAGAGACGGGTCTCCCATGAATTTTTTCAACATAGACACATGGACCACTAGGTGTACAACGGCTAATTCTTGTGGCAATTCTAATTCATAAGCCACCTGCGCGATCCTTCACAGGATTTTATATCACCCAATATAGCGGGGACTAGGATTCCCCTTGTTCCCAAATATCATAACGCCTTTTATAGGCGAAACTTTTCGAAACACCCAATTATCAACTCGAAAATCGTAGTCTCTACGCCGCATGTCCGAAAAGGACTTTTGGCGACTCTGAGCCGTCTTCAAACGCTCTTGAATCAACTTGACTTTCTTTCTAGCCTAATAGACCAAGTCTGGTCCCAATAACCCTGCTTCGCCAATTTCGAACCAACCAGTTGGCAATCTACATCTTCGCCCATACAAGGCCTCAAATGGTGCCTTCTGGATACTAGAGTGGTAGTTGTTATTATATGAAAACTAAATGAGGGGTAGATGACCATCCTAATTACCTTTAAAATCGATAACACACTCCCTCAACATATCCTTAAGAATCTGAATAATGCGCTCTGCCTGTCTATTTGTTTGAGAGTGAAAAGTTGTGCTGAGGTTCACCCTTGTGCCTAATCCTTTTTGAAAGGATTTCCAAAAGTTTGCTGTGAACTGAGCACCACAATCTGAAAGGATAGAAAAAGGAGTCAAATGCAATCGGATGATTTCCTGGATATATAACTTAGCATAATCCTCTTTTAAATCTCACTTGATACGAAATGTAAATGAGTACGGATATGAATACGGATACAGATATGGATATGGATGTATGTACACAATCATGCATTAGAAACGGAAAGTCCCCATGAGAAGCAAGTAACTGCTTATGACAATGATACGACTATCTCTCATCTTATGCTATTTCTTATGTTGCTTATTATGCTTCTATAAGGATATTGATCATGCTTTATGTACTCGGTACATTCTTCATACTGACGTCCTTTTGTTTGTGGACGCTGCGTCATGCCCGCAGGTGGCCAGGGAGATAGGTTTGATCCATAGGTAAATTTCTCAGGGACTACATAGCGGAGCTCCATCTCATTCAGAGCTATAACTTTTGGTATTGATTCTTTTGTGTACATATTTATGGGCATTGCGGGGTCCTGTCCCGCCTATATGATATGACATACTCACCTTAGAGGCTCGTAGACATGTGTATATGGTTAGATGTGTTTGGCCTTGTCGGCCTATATTTTGGATATCATTTTGTTAGCCTCGTCGGCTTATGTACATTGATATGGGCATAGTTGCTAATGTTGATATAAAGGTATTGTTGTCCAATGGGATTAGTATGATTGATGAATAGAAATGTATGATTTAATATGTGGCTCACCTTGATGTAAATGTAAAGGTATGTTAAGAGGTGCCCGGGTGGGCTAGCACCGGGTGCCCGTCGCGGCCCTCCGGTTGGGTCGTGAAAAAAGTGGTATCAGAGCAGTTCTCTCCTAGGGTGTGTCTACGAGCCGTGTCTAGTAGAGTCTTGGTTATGGGTGTGTTGCGCGCCACACTTATAAACAAGAGGCTGCGGGCATTTTAGGAATGAATGACCTTCTTTCTTCATAAGATCGTGCGATAGAGCTATGATATAAGAACTTATTTCCCTTAACCATTTCATGTATTATGTATTTCGGAGATGCCTGTAAAGAGAAAGGCTACAGCAACCCAAAAGGGCAAGACAGTGGCAGAAAAACGGGCTGAAAGAGCACCGCTAACAGTTGTAGAGGAAAGTGAGTCCCAGAATGCGGCTCAATCTCAGTCCTCCCAGTCAGTGCCTATTTCTTAGGAGAGTGAGGGAGCCTCTGCCCCAGCTCCAGCACCTCCGGCTCCTCCACCGGATGCTTCAGGCCAATATATAAATGAGGCCATTCATTTGCTTACTCAATTGGTTGCTGCCCAGACTCAGCGGCAAAGTACGGGGCAAGGTGATAGGGCTGTTAGTGCAAGGGCCCATGACTTCATTAGCTTGAACCCTCCGGAATTCTTTGGATCAAAGCCGGATGAGGACCCTCAGAATTTTATTGCTGGAATGTTAAGGACGCTTTGTTTGATACATGCTTCGGACACCGAATCGGTAGAGTTAGCATCCTATAGATTGAGGGATGTCCGATCCATTGGTACACGGTTTGGATGGCTTCACGGGGAGCCAATGCGCCTCCCCCGGTATGGCAAGAATTTGTAGATGCTTTCCTCCGACATTATTTGCCTCCAGAGGTTCGGTGAGCTAGAGCCGATAAGTTCCTTAATTTGAGGCAAGGTAGCATGAGTGCTTTAGAGTATAGTCTCCGCTTCAATTCTTTGGCTAGGTATACTTCGGCCATGGTAGCAGATATGGGTGACCGAGTGCACCGATTTGTGAAAGGCCTAGGGCCACATTTGATGGATAGGTGCTTGACTGCGTCCCTTCAGGACAATATGAATTTTTCACGCATTCAGGCTCATGCTCAAAATTTAGAAGAAAGTCTACAACAACAAAGAAGTGAGTGTGAGCATGATAGGGGACATAGCAAGAGGGCTAGATCTTCGTCCGATAATAGAGTATAGAGGCGGGCACAGACAACAATTTTCTAGGCATTCAGGCCATTCTATGACTAGTGCGCCTCCACAGTTTTTAGGCCAGAGATTTGATAGATCCACTCATTCCGGGCCGAGTTAGACCTTTTTGGGTTCTCAGTTCAGTGGTAATTCGGGTCAGGCGAGGCCACTCGTGCCATGATGTTCCCAGTGTAGGAAGTTACATTGGGGTCCATTCCGATTGGGTTCAGAGGTTTGCTATTCATGTGGTCGACCAGGCCATATTATGCGTGATTGCCCCTCAGTTCATGGTAGAGGTAGGCCCCAGCCTTCAGGGTCGGTAGCCGGATCTTCAACATCTGTACACCCTATGGGGCTAGGTTCACATGCGCCAGTCGGCCATGGTAGAGGCAGAGGGAGAGTCCCCAGTTCTAGCGGTCCTCGGCACCGTATTTATGCTTTGACTGGATGCCAAGATCTTGAGTCTTCTACTGATGTGGTCACAGGTATATTATCGGTATTTTCTCATGATGTGTATGCTTTGATAGATTCGGGCTCCACATTGTCATATGTTACTCCGTATATTGCGGGTCGGTTTAGAGTCGAACTGGAGTCAATCAAACCTTTTGAGGTGTCTATACCCGTTGGTGAATCGGTAATAACTAGCCGAGTATATAGAAACTGTATAGTTGTGGTTTGTGACCGTCGTACTATGATTGACTTGCATGAGTTAAAAATGGTAGAATTTGATGTTATTATGGGCATGGATTGGTTGGTTTCTTACTATGCCAATGTCGATTGTAGAATGAAAATGGTTCGTTTCCAATTTTCGGGAGAACCACTTTTAGAATGGAAAGGGAATACTGCGTCACCAAAAGGTAGGTTTATCTCCTATCTAAGGGCAAGGAAAATGATCACGAAAGGATGTATTTATCATCTAGTTCAGGTTCAAGATGAAGAAGCTGAAACGCCGACTCTTCAGTCAGTTCCCGTAGTGGATGAGTTTCCGGATGTGTTCCCGGAAGAGGTTCCAGGCCTTCCTCCCGAGCGGGAGATTGACTTTTCTATTGATGTGTTTCCAGGCACCAAGCCTATATCTATTCCTCCTTATAGAATGGCTCCCGCAGAATTGAAAGACTTGCTTGAGAAAGGCTTTATTAGGCCTAGTTCATCCCCGTGGGGAGTACCCGTATTGTTTGTCCGAAAGAAAGATGGCTCCTTGAGAATGTGCATTGACTATCGGCAATTGTATAAGGTGACGATTAAGAACAAATATCCTCTTCCGAGGATTGATGACTTATTTGACCAATTACAAGGTGCCAAATGGTTTTCAAAGATATATTTGAGGTCCGGGTATTATCAAGTGAGAGTTAGGGAGAAAGATATCCCTAAGACAGCCTTCAGAACAAGTATGGCCATTTTGAGTTCCGGGTAATGTCATTTGGGCTAACTAATGCACCGGCAGTATTTATGGATTTGATGAACAATGTCTTCAGGCCCTTCCTAGATCTATTTGTAATTGTATTCATCGATGATATCTTGGTGTATTCTAGATCTGAGGCAGAACATGCAGAACATTTGCGTACTGCCCTTAGAGTTCTTCAAACTCGAGAGCTATTCGCCAAATTTTCTAAGTGTGAGTTTTGGTTAAACTCAGTGACATTTTTGGGGCACATCGTTTCAGTCGATGGTATTCAGGTAGATAGCCAAAAGATTGAGGCCATGAAGACTTGGCCAAGGCCCACAACTCTTACGGAGGTTCGTAGCTTTCTGGGCTTAGCAGGTTATTACAGGAGATTTGTTGAAGGTTTTTCTTCTATTTCTGTACCACTCACAAAGCTAACCCAGAAATCAGCAAAGTTTTAATGGACAGATGCTTGTGAACGTAGTTTCCAAGAACTGAAAGATAGATTGACTTCTGCCCCAGTCCTGACACTTCCAGAGGGATTGGAAGGATATGTTGTTTATTACGATGCTTCAGGCATTGGGCTAGGCTGTGTGTTGATGCAACATGGTAAGGTGGTTGCGTATGCTTCAAGGCAATTACGAGAACATGAGAAAAATTATCCAACCCATGATCTAGAATTCGCTGCAGTGATTCATGCATTAAAGATGTGGAGGCATTATTTATATGGTTTCTATATGGATATTTATACAGATCATAAGAGTCTTCAGTATATCTTCAAGCAGAAAGAGTTGAATTTGCGGCAACGACGATGGTTGGAATTCCTAAAAGATTATGATGCTGATACTATATCACCCCGGAAAGGAAAATGTTGTGGGTGATGCCCTTAGCCGTAGATCTATGAGAAGTTTGTATGATGTACGACCAGAGAAGAGAGAAATGGCTCGTGAGTTCCAACAGTTAGCTAGCCTAGGAGTTCGAGTAGTGGACTCAGGTAGCAGGGGAACTACCATTCAGAATTCAGTAGTCTCGTCGCTAGTAGCGGAAGTGAAAGAGCGACAATACGAAGATCCCATGCTAATGCATTACAGAGATACCCTCCCTCAGAAGGAGGAGTCATCATTTGAGCTTGCAGGAGACGGAGTTCTCAGATGCCAAGGCAGATTATGTGTTCCTAATGTGGCAGGTTTACACCACCAAATATTGAGGGAAGCCCATTGCTCCCGTTATTCTGTCCACCCCGGAGCGACAAAAATGTACCATGATCTTCAATCTATATATTGGTGGAATGGGATGAAGAAAGATATAGCGGAATTCGTAGCTCGATGTCCCAACTGTCAACAAGTGAAAATCGAGCACCAAAAGCCGGGCATATTGCTACAAGCTATAGAAGTCCCAACTTGGAAGTGGGAAGTGATTAACATGGATTTCATTACAGGCTTACCTCGTTCTCGACGTAGATATGATTCTATATGGGTGATCGTGGATAGACTCACAAATTCAACTCATTTCTTACCAGTTAGAACGACATATGTGGTGGAAGATTATGCAAAGCTTTATGTTAAAGAGATAGTGCGACTCCATGGTGTCCCATCATCTATTATCTTTGATAGAGGGACTCAGTTTACAACTAATTTTTGGAAGTCCTTCCAAGAGGATTTAGGGACTCAAGTGAGCCTTAGCACGACATTTCACCCGCAGACTGATGGGCAAGCTGAGCGTACCATTCAGACTCTTGAGGATATGTTGCGGGCATGTATGATAGATTTTGGAGGTAATTGGGATGATCACTTACCCCTTATTGAATTTGCTTATAATAATAGTTATCATTCTAGCATTCAAATGGCACCGTATGAGGCTTTAGATGGGCGAAAATGTAGATCCCCAATTGGGTGGTTCGAGGTAGGAGAGACTAAATTGATAGGGCCAGACTTGGTCCAGCAAGCCATAGAGAAGGTTAAGCTCATACAAGATCGGTTATTAGCAGCCCAAAGTCATCAAAAGTCCTATGCAGATAATCGTCGAAGGGACTTAGAGTTCCAAGTGAAAGATTGGGTATTCTTAAAAGTGTCACCAATCAAGGGTGTAATGAGATTTGGGAAAAAGGGAAAACTTAGTCCCCGATACATTGGGCCTTATGAGATTGTGCGCAAAGTAGGCAAAGTGACCTATGAGTTAGATCTACGTCCTGATTTAGAGTCAGTTCACCCAGTTTTCCATGTCTCGATGCTTCGTAAATATGTTGGAGATCCTACTAGGATCGTGCCAGTAAATGATGTTCAAGTAACAAAAAAGTTGACTTATGAAGAGGTATCCATTGCCATACTAGATAGGCAAGTACGGAGGATTAGAAACAAAGAAGTAGCCTCAGTTAAAGTTTTATGGAGAAAAAATAAACGAGAAGAAATGACATGGGAAGCGGAAGAAATTATTAGATCCAAATACTCGCATTTATTTTAGTCCCTAGAAGAAATCCAAGATGAGACATCAAGATCATAAGGTATGTATGTTTTCCTTTTATGCTTTTGGGTCGTGTGTGGCCAAACTCTATTGCTATTATGTTGTGGCCCTGTGAGGCATTATTATTATGGGCTGTTGTGATAGAATGGTAGTGCCATATTATAGGGGGAACTCTGGCAAAATTTTTATACAGTCCCCGAAGACTTAACATTCGAGGACGAATGTTCTTAAGGGGGGGGGGGGGGGGGGGGAGAATGTTACACCTCGGAAATTCCGTATGTGTTGATTTGTGGATAGGTTAATGTGAGATTAAGGTGATTATGAAATCCCTACGAGGTTAAGCGAAGGATTAGATAGCTTGAGGTTCATCTAATAAGATTTTGAAGTTCTATGAATATGTGAAGTTTAGTTTGTTGAAGAGAGCGAAACGTAAGTTGTGTTCGGAAAGATTCCGCTATGATTGACCTAATGCCTATGTGGTGATGTTTTAAAGGGCTAATATAGAGCCTATTTTATGGTTAATGAAGTATTATACAAGTGCTAAGAAGGTTCCATAAGGATTGGAGATCAAACGAGTCGATGAAAATGAACTTCGGGAAACTGGGATTATACGACCAAACATACTAGCAGTATAAAACATACGGACCGTATGTTGGATCGTATAATCAGCCCAGAATAGCACCCCTCTCTGGACCAAATCTACGGCCAGACATAAGGTCAGTATAATTTATACGGACCGTATGTATGTCCGTAGAAACTGGTCGGGACAGAATTGTGTTATTAATAAGGGATCCAAGTCTTATTTCATTTTATTTCCCTTTCACACCCCTTCTCTCTAAAACATCTCTATATACATACCCCCCAATAATTCAAGAGATATTAGTGATCAAAAACATCAAACTAAGTGAATCAAGTGTAAGAAACCCATTATAGTTCATCCAAGGCAAGGAATCCAAGTGAAGGTAAAACTAGGGTTTTGCTCAAGTGAGTTGTTTTCACCCAAGGTTCATCCTTACAGCATCGAAGGTAATATTTATGGTATTTCCATGTTGTTTAAAGTATTTGAAAGTTGAAGCACTTGGATTGTAGAAGGATATAGAAAAATGGGTCATGGATGTGGGAATAGTATCATTGTGAGTAATAGCTTGAATTGAGTCATGATTCTTGATGTGTTGTGATATGGATATGTTATAAATGATGTTAAGAACATGGGATAGGCATTGTATATGAATGAACGTAGTCGTGTGTTATGACCATGGATATAGATGATTGGAAGTGAATTGAGAAATATAGATAATGTGGATGAATAAAGACTATTGTTATGATATTGTGAATGTATTATTGACGTTTGGGAGTTGATTTATGATATGGAGGAATGTCATATAAATGAAGGAGATGCTTTCCAATTTTCTCTAGCTTTAGTCATGTATGCTAGCTATCGGTTTTCTAATGATAGTATAACTCTAATGAAGGTAGAAACGTGAGCATTGAAGGAGGACGTGCAAGTGTAGAATAGTTGAACGGGAAGGTATGTAAGGCTAACCCTTCTTTCACAAGGCATGGTTCTTTGGACAAATATCTATTCTTCTATGAGCCTATGATGCTCTCCAAATGATTCTATCTTCAAAAAGCTACCAAGCTTATAATTCTTGATATGTATTACGATTATATTAAATTCCTCATATGATGAATAATCATATAAGAATAGATGTAATGAACGACTATAATGATGACGACAATAATGGTAATGATGACGATGAAAATGGTAATGATGATAATGATGACGACGATAATGGTAATGATGATAATGATGACGACGATAATAGCGATAACGATAACGATAACGATGACGATGATAGTAGTGATAATGCTAAAGATGCCTATGAGCTCATATGTATGTGTGCCTATGTAAGGCTATTATGAAACCCCGAGCTTATATGGCCGGGTAGAATATATAGATGCATGTATATATATATATATATATATATATATATATATATATATATATATATATATCGATGCGTGCGCACCACTGCAGTTGGGTACGGATAACCCTGAAGCCTTGGTAGGGCCAGGTATGTGTAACCCTGATGCCTTGGTTGGCCAGGTATGTATGAGAACCCAGCCTAGCCATAATCGGGTACGTGAAACACTAAACCTTCGTTTTCGGGTATGCTATGTAAATGATTTGTCTATGATATGGATATGTATATGATATGAACACATATATGATATAGATATGAGTATGAATACGAATATGATACGAATACATATAAGAATATGTATATGAATACGATTATGGATACAAAATGTAAATGAGTACGGATACGGATATGCTTTACCTACTAGGTACATTCTTCGTACTGACTTCCTTTTGTTTGTGGACGCTGCGTCATGCCCGCAGGTGGCCAGGGAGACAGGCTTGATCCATAGCTATTTTTCTTAGGGACTACATAGCGGAGCTCCATCTCATTCGGAGCTATAACTTTTGGTATTGATTCTTTTGTGTACATATTTATGGGCATAACAGGGTCCTGTCCCGTGTATATGATATGACATACTCTCCTTAGAGGCTCGTAGACATGTGTATATGGTTAGATGTGTTTGGCCTTGTCGGCCTATATTTTGGATATCATTTTGTTAGCCTCGACAACTTATGTACATTGATATGGGCATAGTTGCTAATGTTGATATAAAGGTATTGTTGTCCAATGGGATTAGTATGATTGATGAATGGAAATGTATGATTTAATTTGGGGCTCACCTAGATGTAAATATAAAGGTATGTTAAGAGGTGCCCGGGTGGGCTAGCACCGGGTGCCCGTCGCGGCCCTCCGGTTAGGTCGTGACAGTAGCTCTCTAAGCCGCTCATACTGATTTATTCTTCTTCTTGAATATTCCTCCTTGGATTACCCCCGTTGACTGTAGTCGCCCCCTTTATATAGTACTTTCGGCACCCCTCATAGTGGAATCGGATTGCAACTACCTCCATCTTTTGCAGCCACAGCTGCTCTTGTTCCTCATCTGAATTTCGCTTAGAAGCGGCTGGTTGCTCTGTTGCTACCTCGCTAGCACCAGCGGATGTGGAAGATGAAGCCCCTCTGCAGACTGGAGGAGAGTGGGGTGGGTGATGCTGCTCGGGGAGGGGTGGCCTGTGCCCTCTATCTAGTCTTTGGGACCACCGCTTGGCGTTCAGAGTCGGAGTGTTCATCCTTAAGAGTAAGGGTTGTTTGTCCCCGACCTCGGCCTTTTCTGGGACCACCACCCCGCTTGACTAGATTCTTTGGAGGCATACCTGCAAAAAGAACACCCTTCGTTGTTGAGACAACCATAGAAATATAACAAAACCAGAAAAAAGTGTAAAACATGTGATAATGTTAAAGCTGCCAGCAGTCCGTCGATTTGCTACAAGAGTCGTCGAACAGACCGATGGAGCGTCGAAGTGTTCGTCGAATCGATCGACGAGCCGTCGATCTCTTGTTAGCCAATAGAATTTGCAACTTAAAGACGGTGGGAAAGACACCCCGTCGATTGACTCGACGGGCCGTCGAGTCCACCGTCGAGTTTGTTTTGGTTACGACTTCTGAGAGGGCTCATTCGACGTTGAGAAGGACGGTCCGTCGAATGAATCGACGGACCGTCGAACTGAGCGTCGAATGATTTCGCAGGCTGCTACTAACAAATTCAATACAATCCTTTGGCCGTGGTGCAAATCTTCACGTAGTTTGGGGTTAGTCAAACTTCACCCCATGTTGGCTTGAGTTAGAATAGGGGAAACAAGTGGTAGGAAAAACAACTCTGTGGTCGTAATGCCCTCCAAGCCATCGTTACACACAACGCCACACTTTGGCATTTCATCAAACAGGTGACGGGAAAAATAACAACAATCTCATGAATGAGGTGTGTTTGTCGTAATGCCCTCCGACTTGGCTAAAGACCAATGAATCAACATCCAAAAACAAACCACCCCCAGCAAAACAATTGAGCATCCCAGGCGAAATAATTGAAAAACATGGAGCATGGAAGGCAATAAAAATAATCAAAACAAGCCATAGAATGCGAGCAAACAACTAGCAAGAAAAAGGGAACAAACAATCCGCGAACTCACATTCCTTAAAATGGAAAGAAGATTTGGTTTCTGCCCTTAAGGAAGGAAAAACACACGAATAATCACTACTAGGGTGCCACACACACAGAGGGACAGAGTAAAGGGACAGGAGGGGAACGGTGGTTGTAGGGTGGTGAAGAGAGGGGGACGTGGGTAACGGTTATGGGAGAGGGAGAGGTGGAGAGAGAGAGACAATTTTAAAAGAAGTGAATGGGGAGAGAGAGAGACGATGCGGGGTAATAATAATACTCACCCAAACCGACGCGTCAAAGGACGGAGCGTCAATTGGTTCGACGCTCCGTCGAGTGAAAACACCCCTTTTTTTTTAAATGAAAAAGAGAGAAGAACGCCCCGTCAAACTGACCGTCGATCAGTTCGACGGAGCATCAAACCTGTCGTCGAACTGCCATTATTTCCAGTGACGAATCTTTTAGGTGGTCCACTCCGACTGTGCATTCGACGGCTCGTCGAACAGATCGACGTTCCGTCGAATGCGCCGTGTATCTGCTTTCCTGGCAATTTCTGGGTTCAACACTTAGGTTCCTCGACACATCAACAAACATCAAAACAAAACAACAACAAAAATCAACGAAATGGAAAAACATATTGCGAAAATGAACATGGGTTGCCTCCCAAGAAGCGCATAATTTAACGTCGCGACACGACGTCATACCACTTTTGGTGTTAAGGTTCGGTGCCATGTTTCAATCGGTGAGCATCAACAATCTTGTCCCCATCAACCACCCAATGGTAGTGCTTTACCCGATGGCCATTCACTCTGAAAGTACGAGTCCCATCGTCGGACTTTAACTCCATCGACCCATTGGGTGACACACTCACCAAAGTAAAAGGGCCGAACCACTTGGATTTCAACTTGCCCGGAAAGAGCTTCAACCTTGAATTGAATAGCAACATCGAATCACCCGATTGAAAATCTCTCTTCAGAAGTTTGACATCATGATAGTGCTTCATCTTTTCTTTATACAAATTCGCGCTCTCATAGGCATGATACCGAAACTCATCCATTTCATTCATTTGAAACAACCTCAACTTGGCTGCTTCATCCCAATTCATGTTCAATTTTTTTAATGCCCATAAAGCTTTGTGTTCAAGTTCAACAGGTAGATGACAATCTTTACCGAACAACAACCGATAAGGAGAAGTACATATGGGCGTCTTGAATGCCGTTCTATAAGCCCAAAGAGCATCATCAAGCTTAGATGACCAATCAGTTCTATTTGCTTTAACCGTCTTGGCTAAGATGCTCTTTATCTCCTGATTGAAGACTTCGACTTGCCCACTAGTTTGGGGATTGTAAGGAGTTGCCACCCTGTGCTTCACTCCATATTTCTTCATGAGATTAGCGAATTGCTTGTTGCAAAAGTGAGTGCCACCATTACTAATGATTGCCCTTGGAGTGCCAAACCTTGTGAATATATTTCTTTTGAGAAAATTGGTGACACTCTTGCCGTCATTGTTGGGCAATGCTACAGCTTCGACCCACTTGGACACATAGTCAACCGCAACAAGGATGTATCGCATACTACGAGAATTCACAAATGGGCTCATAAATTCGATGCCCCACACATCAAATAGCTCAACCTCCATGACAAAATTCATTGGCATTTCGTGCTTTCTCCCAATTGACCCTTGGCGTTGACATTGGTCACAAGAGATCACCATCAAATTTGCATCATGATAAAGGGTGGGCCAATAATATCCACATTCAAGCACTTTAGCCACTGTGCGGTTCCCACTGTGATGACTCCTCACGGGAGAGTCATGGTAAGCTTTCAAGATTTCCATGGCCTCGGATTCGGCCACACATCGCCGAATGATGTTGTCGGCACAAGTCCGAAATAAATAGGGCTCATCCCAATAGTATTGATGACTATCTCTCAAAAATTTCTTTTTTTGATAAGCCTTGATGTCGTCGGGGATAAGACCGGTCACCAAGAAGTTGGCGATATCTGCATACCAAGGAGCAACCTCATAAGATACAGCCAAGAGTCTCTCATCGGGGAAAACATCATTTAATTAATGATCTCCACTAGGTCTCCCAGCTTCCTCAAGTCTAGATAGATGATCCGCAACTTGGTTTTCACAACCTTTTCGATCTTTGACCTCAAAGTCAAACTCTTGCAACAACAATACCCAATGAATCAACCGCAGCTTTGCATCTTTCTTTGTCATCAAATATCTCAAGGCCGCATGATCCGTATGAACAACCACTTTGGATCCAAGTAGATAGGCCGGGAACTTCTCAAACGCATAGACAATGGCTAGAAGTTCTTGCTCGGTGACGGTATAATTCATTTGAGCTCCATTGAGGGTCTTGCTAGCATAATAAATTGGGTGCATGATTTTGTTGTGCCTTTGCCCAAGAACCGCACCAATAGCTAATCCGCTCGCGTCACACATGAGCTTAAATGGAAATGACTAATCCGGAGATACAATAATTGGAGTAGAGGTGAGCATTTCCTTCAACTCATTAAATGCCTTAAGGCACTTCTCATCAAACACAAACTTAGCTTCATTTTCAAGAAGCTTACACATTTGGTTGGCGATCTTAGAGAAATCTTTGTTGAACTGCCGATAGAAGCCGATATGTCCCAAGAAGCTACGAACTCCTTTGACAGAGATAGGTGGAGGGAGCTTGGCTATAACATCAACTTTTGCTTGGTCTACCTCAATATCCTTCTCGAAAATCCTATGGCCAAGGACAATCCCTTCCTTCACCATGAAATGACATTTCTACCAATTAAGTACAAGGTTGGTTTCTTCACACCGCTTCAATACCTTACTGAGATTGGCAAGACATTCGTCAAAAGAGTCACCAACAACCGAAAAGTCATCCATGAAGACTTCCAAGAAATCTTCCACTATATCCGAGAAAATAGACATCATACACCGCTGGAAAGTAGCCGGGGCATTGCATAAGCCAAAAGGCATGCGACTAAAAGAAAAAGTTCCATAAGGACAAGTGAAAGTGGTTTTCTCTTGGTCCTCTAATGCAATGTTAATTTGGTTGTACCCCGAATAGCCATACAAAAAGCAATAATAAGATCTTTCGGCTAGCCGATCAAGCATTTGATCAATAAAAGGCATAGGGAAGTGGTCTTTACAAGTCGCGGTGTTGAGCTTTCGATAGTCTATACATGCTCGCCATCCGGTAACTGTCCTTGTAGGAATCAACTCATTCTTGGAATTAGGGACAACAGTGATGGCCCCCTTCTTTGGCACACATTGCACCGGACTAACCCATGAACTATTTGCAAGTGGGTATACAACACCCGCATCCAACCATTTGATTATCTCCTTCTTGACCACTTTTTGCATAGGAGGGTTTAGCCTTCTTTGATGCTCTACACTTGGTGAACTATCCTCCTCAAGTTCGATTCTATGTTCACAAATACCGGAGGGAATCCCCCTAATATCTGCAATAGTCCACCTAATAGATCTTCGATAAGCCCGTAACACTTCAAGCACCTTTTTAGTTTTTTCCTCATTTAACAAAGATGAGAGAATAACCGGTAAAGTATTATCTGGGCCAAGAAAAGCATACTTCAAATGAGAGAGAAGTAGCTTGAGCTCAAGTTTTGGAGGCTCAATAATCGAAGGCTTAGCCGGAGGAGTGGTTCTTTTATCAAGATCAAGAGATAATTTCTTTGGCTCATAAGAGTACAAACCCCGGCCAATAAGAGAATTAACCATTTCAATATACCCCTCTATGTCATCCGCCTCGAAGTTCACCAAAATAGCCGAAAGTGTTTCGTCAAAGTGCTCCTCCTCTAACTTATGCTCCACCACTTCGTCTACCAAATGGAAAGAATCAATGATCGAAATGCTCTCATAAGCACTAGGCAATTTTAACCCCTTGCTAGCTTGGAAAGTTACCTCTTCATCATTGACCCGGAATTTTATTTCATTCTTTCCGAGTCCATTAGAGATCTCCCGGTGGCAAGAAATGGCCTTCCCAAGATAATTGAGACTTCTTTATCAACCGCACAATCAAGGATGAGAAAATCTGCAGGCAATAAGAATCCCCCCACTCTAACAAGGACGTCATCAACAACCCCTACCGGTCTTTTCATGGTTCTATGGGCCATTCGAAGATGCATGCTCGTTGGTTTAGGTGTTCCCAAACCGGATTGTTTATAGATGGCTAGTGGCATTAAATTAATCCTAGCCCATAATCACATAAAGAACGAGCAAAATGATGATGACCGATGGTGCAAGGGATAGTGAAAGCCCCGGGATCTCCCTTCTTCTCAACCTTTGATGACGAAATAATAGCGCTCACACGGTGGGTGACTCCCACCGTGTTATGCTTGATTGGTCTTTTCTTCGTCAACAAGTCTTTCAAGTATTTAGCAAATCCCGGCATTTCTTAGAATGCATCAAGAAATAGGATATTCATTGACAACCCTTTCAATTGGTCGTAGAAGCGTTGGCACTTGGCATCCTCCGTTCTTTTCATCAATCTTTGTGGGAACGGGGGAGGAGATTTATATGTTTGAGTCAAGGGTTTAATTTCCCCCGTGACCTTGCTCTTTTGGGTGCTACCTCGGGTAGCTTTTTCAACACTTGGCACCTCATCACCCTCGAGAACAATAGGGTGTGCCTTTTTCTCTTTCTCAACAATAATAGCCACTTCAATTGGTGCCTCTAGTTCTTCTTCAATTTCTTCATCAATAACCTCATCAACAATCGGCTCGACAATGATAGGTTCAACCACTCTCTGATTTACCACATTAATGATCTTTCCACTTCTAGTAGAAATAGCTTTGCATGAGGCAATATGATCACCTGCACTACCCTTTGGGTTCGGAATTGTGTCGCTTGGAAGGCCTCCTCTTTGTGGTGGATGTTGATTACGAGAAAGATCTCACATTTGTGATTCAAGTTTTTGAATCAAAGCGGTGTGAGAGCCTACCACTTCGATCAAATTTTCCATCTTCTTGTCACTCCTATTTTGGTTGTCCAATAACTTTTCAAGCATATATTCCATTTGAGAGGTCCCTTGATCATTGGAAGGACCCTCTCGCCAATTTTGAGAGTTAGAAGAACGGCCCTTTAGTGGAACATAGGCATTGGAATTTCGATTACCATAATTGTTATTGTAATCCCTCATGTCCGAACCACCATATTCATTTCGGCCATATTGATTGCTTTGTTGTTGGGGTCTCCATTGCTTTTGATAACCCCCTTGAGAGTTATCGATATAATTAGCATCCTCACGTTGTGGCTGCCCCTCTAGATAAGTTTTCTCTGAAACTTGGTACATTCCGGGAGCATGAGATGGCATCTCTTCAACAACATTCACACTCTTAGCTTCTTTCTCCGCAAGCCTCTTTGACAGCAAATCCACGGTGGTTTGCAATTGAGCAAAAGCATGATCTCGCTCATGATTTTCTTTGGCTACCGCGACAACAGAGGACTACCATATGACAAGATTTCACTATCATTTGAGTGCCAAGCTTGATTGTAGGTGGTGAGATTATCGAGCAACCTGGTGCTGTTAACAAATGATTTGTCCATGAAGCATCCCCCAGCTGCAGTATTGACAACAATTTGATTAATTGTATCTAACCCCTTGTAGAACTTCTCGGTGAGAATAGCATCCTGAAACCCGTGAGTTGGAGATTGAGCTAGATAGTACTTGAAACTCTCCCATGCCGAATATAATTGTTCCCCCGGAAGTTGTTTGAACTCAAGGATCTTATCTCGAAGTTCAGCCTTTTTGCTTGGTGGGAACCACTTCGTCAAAAATGTATTGGCTAACTCGCTCCAATATTTTTCAGGCTAACTCGCTCCACTTGCTTGGTCGGGGTTTTGTATGCACTTAATCTCTAATGCACTTCCTAATATTTTTCAATAGTTAGAGAGTATTTCTTTTCATGATTTTCCCAAATGTACAAAAGTTGCAAGTAAGATCGACTAAATATGCCAAGTAGAACTCATCTTATCCCTAAGTGAGTTCATTAAACGAGGGTTAGCACCCTGAGTCCATGTTATATTATTTAAAACACCCTAGTTCATCATTCCAAATAAACTAGGGTTTGTGCATAAGCAAGTGTTTGCAACCACTAACTAACAATGAATGTGAGAAATAATAAAACACATCACAACCCATTATATATATATATATACAATGTTAGACACCCATTACATAAAACCCATCATTTGGATCCACAAATTTGATTAAAGAAACTACTCACACATAATGGTCTCAGAAGTAGTAAGCAATAAATGAGACATAAAGCTTACAAAGTATAATAAAGATGATGGAAAATAGAATCTTATTGTCTTCACTAAGCTCCAAAAGTGGAGTAATCAATGCTCACCCACCAATGGAACTTTGTTCACGTGCACAATAGAAAACTGGCTGCCAAAAATAACCTAAAATGTTCTTTAAATAGGCTCCAAAAATGCACAGCAGCGATTGACAAAATTGCCCCTGATAGCAAGATCGACGGACCATCGATCGTTCGACGATCCGTTGATTCCTCCGTCCTTTATATCTTTAGAGATGTGATCCATTCGACGGTGCCGTCGACCAGTTTGACGCTCCGTCGAGTATTCCGTCTTTCTCTCTTCTTGTTGACAAATCTTGATTGACGACACAAACGACGAAGCGTCAATCAGTTCGATGCTTCATCAATGGCTCCGTCCTTTGTCATCTTCAACTAAGGACATCATTGGAAAATCAAGCTTATCGACGCTTCGAAGGACGGTCCGTCGGCTGATCGACGGGACATCGATTCTTCATTTCTGGCCAATTTTTCCTTTGTTCTTTGTTTTTGCTTTTAGGCCATTGTTTTCCTAAAACACAACAAAAACATATTAACAAGAACCAGACTTACTTGAAAATAATCAAAATTCATAGTAAAAAGGCGTCGAATGTGCCACAAATCTGTGGCACATCAAGAGGCAAGAAATTAAACATAATCAGGGAAAGTAAAGATGACAAACAATCAATCAAAAGCTATTTTATAAGACATAGTAGCAATTAAAAAGTTGCATTTAAGAACCTGGTTATACCAATTAAAAAAGCATTTAGATTTTTGAAGTTTTGGACTCAACATGAGTCATTCAAGAACCTGGTTGCTCAAAATTGGAAAACAGATATCGTGGGTTCCCTTATTTTGGCTTTCAAGTAGAAACTGAAAAAATCTTAAGGGGGCTCCATCAGTGTGGAGTAGGAGACTTATGGAGATATCGTCAAAGAATTAGAAATAAGGGAGGAGATTGTAAAAGTGGAGGAACAATTATTTGAAGATGATCCGAGTATTACTGACATAATTATTCTTCAAAAGGCTCAAGCAAAATTGAAGAAGTACTTGAGCCTAAAAGAAAAATATTTGAAGTGAAAGCAGGTTTCTCTTGGTTCTCAGAAGGTGATAGAATTAAAAAATTCTTTCAAAATTATGTTACTGGAAAGAGGAAGAAATTACAGCTGAATACGAACTAATAATATTGTGTGGTTGGATCAATGAAGCTTATTTCTGAGGAAGCAGTAAACTTCTTTGAAAAGCAATTCACATGGGAAGGGAGAGTTGATGACTTTGAAATACTTCAACATGTATCGAGCATGGTGACTTATGAGCAGAATATGAAATTTTGCTCATATACCTTAATGGAAGAAGTTAAGAATGTAGTATTTGCCTTAAATGGTGACAGTGCAGGTGGACTAGATGGTTTTACACGTATATTTTATCAGCAATGTTGGGATATAGCTGGTAATAATGTGCTTGTATTATTATTAGCTTTATTTGATGGGGCCGAGCTACCCAAATCAATTACTTATACTAATTTGGTTCTCATACGAAAAAGTAGTCTGTATAGACTTTCTTTGACACGAGGCCAATTAGTTTATCCAACTTTATTAACAAAGTGATTTCTAGGGTAATTCATATTGAATGGAAAGTATAACACCAGTTTTGATTTCTTCAAATCAATCTGCTTTTGTGAAGGGAAGAAGCATTTTTGAGAATATTTTGCTTACACAAGAGATAGTATCAGATATCAAAATTAGAGGGAAACCAGCTAATGAGTGATTAAACTAGACATGGCCAAGGTTTATGATACAGTATCATGGAAGTATGTATTTCATGTGCTTAGGAAAATGGGTTTTGCTAAGCACCAAAATAATTTGATTAGGAGTTTGATTGCAAATAATTGGTATTATTTCCTAGTGAATGGTCAAGCTATAAGTTTCTTTCATTCTACACGAGGAGTGAAATAAGGAGATCCTCCATCTCCTGCATTATTCCTAATTTCAGCAGAAGTTCTATTAAGAGCTCTGAATTCTTTATTTGAAGACAGTAGATTTGTTGGATATAGGATGCCTAAGTTGTCTTTTGTTTTAAATCACTTAGCATATGCTGATGACACCATCATTTTTGCATCTGCTGATACATACTATTTAAATTATATTATGCAATTGTTGAGAAAATATGAACAAACATCTAGTCAGCTAATCAACAAAGGTAAAATCTCATTCTTCATGTACTCTAATGTTTGAAATGGGCTAATACAATATGTTGGTGAGACTACAGGGTTTGCTAGGGGGTAGTTTCCTTTGACCTATCTAGGGTGTCCTATTTTTCATTCAAGGAAAAAAGAAGATATATTACTTTGATCTCATTAAAAACTTAAGGGAAGATTGTATTCTTGGAAAGGAAAACTACTTTCCTTTGGTATAATGGCTATATTGATCAAAGTTGTTATTCATAGTATGCCTGTGTCACGACCTGACTAGGGGCCATGACGGGTACCCGGGGCTAACCACTGAGCACCGCTCATACTATTACCCATCGCACTCATCTTGCGTTCATTCATTATTCTCATACTCAAAAGCATGGGAAAACCATTTCCATTTTGAAATATATTTACCTTTATATACATAAGCCCTTCGGCTATCAAAATAAAATATTTACAATGAGGGAATTGTGAGACCATACTACCCACACATACGTATCCACGAGCCTCTACTGGAGTACTAGACATATGGACGGGACAGGACCCTGTCGTGCCCAAAATATATATATACATAAAATCATAAGCAATGGCACCTCCGGAACAATGGAGTGCTCTCAAGTATGCGGATCTCTCCTATGAATCTGGATCACCTCCTTGTCTACCTGTGGGCATGAACACAGCGTCCAAAGAAAGAGGACGTCAGTACGAGCATTGTACTGAGTATGTACGGTATAAACAATAATAATACATCAATGAAATAGGGAGGTATCTGTTACACCTCAAAAAATTTCCCGTTAACGTACAGTGAATAGGAAAGCGAATAGAGCGACGTATATGACATTTTGATAAGTAATAAATAGCATTTGGTGATCCTAATCGAGATTTAAAAGACATTTGAGGTAAGGAAAGAAAGTGGTTATAGAGAGCGAGGTATAGGTGGTGTATCGGAAGAGAATTATGAGCATCAAATTAAAATGAATTAATAGTGTCTTGGAGAAGAGTTATAACGTTCCTTAGATTGTTAATGAAGTGTTAAACAAGTTCTAAGAAGGTTCCATAAGAATTGGAGATCAAACGAAACGACGCGGACAACTTTGGAAAAAGCTGTGAGTTCCACGACCACATCCACGGATCGTGAAACTTTCCACGGACCGTATACTGGTCCGTAGAATATCCAGCAGAGATGATGATTTCCTAGGGGTGATCCACGACCACTTGTACGAGCCGTACAATATTCCACGGACCGTACAAGTGTCCTTGGAAGTCCTGACGAGCTGAATAAGTTCTGATTATATAAATGTGTTCCCACTTCATTAAATTCATTTCCCACATTTCTTCATCTCTCTCAAGACCTCTAGAAGGTTCCATACATTTCATCCACAAGAATTCAAAGGAAATTGATGCTCAACTTCATCAAACCAACAAGGATTAAGAGTATGAAACCCATTAAAGTCATCTAAGTCATGAAAGTTCCAAGGAAGTGAGTTAGGGTTTTTGTTGCAAGAAGAGTATTGCTACTCTAGGCTTGTTCCTACAATATATTAGGCAAGTTTTATTATATTTTCATGATGTTTAAGATATTGAGAAGTAGAAACACTTGAATTGTTGAAGAATATAGAAAATGGGTCATAAATGTGAGAATAGTGCTATTGTTGAGCAGTAGTTTGGAATGAATCATGAATATGGATATGTTGTGATTGTAAGTAGATTATGAATGAAATTTAGAACATGGAATGAGAATTATACGTGAAAGAAAGTAATAGTGAATTATGACCATGATTATGGGGAAATTGAAGTGAAATTGTGAAATGTGGATAATGTAGATAAATCATGATTGTTATTTATGATATTATGAATGATGTTACGGATGTTTGGGAGTTGATATGGAAAATGGAGGAAACCATATAAACAAAGGAAATGCTGCCCAATTTTCTTTAGCTTTAGTAAGCACCTTTAAGTAATCGATTAGCTAATGTCATGCGACTTCTCTTGAAGGTAGAAACGTGGGCATCGAAGGAGAACAAGCAAGTGATAGATTAGCTAAACGAAAAAGGTTTGTGAGGCTAGTCCTTTCTTTCTATGGCATGAATCCGATGGTATGATTCTTCTTTCTTCTCCATGAATCTTCTACATTCCGGAAAGCTAATAGTCCATGTTCATGAATAACTATATGAGATAAGACATATGTTACGAGCCCAATAATGATGATGATAAGCTTGAGTCTAAAGTTTCTAGAGTTCATGATATGATGTCCCTATAAAGTAATGCTATTGTTTGTTGTACACACTCACCTTACATACTAGTTCCTTCAAGGTGAGGCAGAATACCATTGAGCTAATGATATCATTATTGCATACACTCACCTTATACATATAGTTCCTTTAAGGTGAGGCAGAATACTATTAAGTTAATGATGTCAGTTATTGCATACACTCACCTTATATACTATTTTCTTTAAGGTGAGGCAGAGTACTTATAGATGTCCATAATGGAATCGTACCTTATGTCACCTCGATAAAGTATAGCTATCTTGGAGTCATTATACATGTATTATGAAGAGTATATGTTGATGATATTACACCGTACCTATATGGACGGGCAGACATACACACCACTATAGTGGGCAGCTTATACCCTGGACGCGGGAAGCCTGGACGCAGGTTATACATTATCACACCGTACCTATATGGACGGGAAACTTATACATTTATGCATTTATGATATGACGATGAGTATGAGTAAGATAGCATGATTTATTTCCTTTATAATTGACAGTCAGATATAGATGTTCCTTTATTTCATTGATGTATCATTATTGTTTATGCCTCTCATACTCAGTACAATGTTCGTACTGACGTCCATTTTCTTTGGAAGCTGTGTTCATGCCCACAGGTAGACAGGGAGGTGATCCTGATCCAAACTCGTAAGAGCCAGTAGCTGATTTGACAACACTCCATTGTTCCGGAGGTGCTTATGATTATTCTTTTGTGTACATGTATATTTTGGGCACGACGGGGTCCTGTCCCGTCCATATGTCTAGTACTATAGTAGAGGCTCGTAGATACGCACTGTGGGTTATACGGTCTCACGAGGTTGCTATTAGGTATATATATTATTTTGATGGCCGAAAGGTTTATGTATATAAACGTAATTATGTTTTCAAATGAAAGATGATTTTCTTATAATTTGAGTATGAATTTGATAAAAGAATGTTTAATGAGTATGATGAGTAGTAGAACGAGTGGTGCTTGGTGGTTAGCCCCGGGTACCTGTCACGGCCCCTAGCCAGGTCATGACAGTATCAAATGAAGAACAACCTATAACTGACTGTCAATCATGATAGAAATAATGCATGCTGACTTACTTCATAAACTTCATCATATCATGTATGCATATATGTATAAGCTGCCTGACCATATAGGTACGGTGTGATCATCATTAGCCCGCGTCTAGGCCTCCCGCGTCCGGGGTAACCATCTCATGCCGCCCACTAGTGGTGTCTGCCCATGCCATGTAGACATGGTCTATACGCTACCCGCCTTAGCGGTGTCTGCCCGGCCATTTAGGCACGGCGTAATATCATCATCATGTACATCTCATAGGCTTATCATAATCTTGACATAATATTATCATAATGCATGCATAGGAACTCAACAACAACTATACTTTATCGGGGTGACATAAGGTCGTGAACCCCCGATTCCATTACAGAGCATTCATAAGCATTCTGCCTCACCTTAAAGGAATTAACATATAAGGTGAGTGTATACAATAAACAACATCAATGGATCATAGTTAGAATCATTAGCTTTAGGATCCTTAGACTTAACTCATCACCATCACTATCATGCTCATGACGTATCCCATTTCTCTACCTCATGTGAAGCTCTTGATAATCATAGACTCATAATTTCCAGGATGTAAGAAGGTCATGGGAAAATAGGAGAATTCATGCCAAAGGAGTCATTCCTTGGAAAGAAGGGGCTAGCCTCACATACCGTTTCGTTTAGCTACTCTATCGCTTGATCATTCTCCTTCAATGCTTGCGTTTCTACCTTCAAGAGAGTTCGTATCAACATTAGCGAATCGATTATATGAACGTGCTTACTAATACTAAAGAAAATTGGGCAGCATTTCCTTTGTTTATACAACTTTCCTCATATCATGTGTCAACTCCCAAACGTCTATAATAACATTCACAACATCATAACCAACAATTTCATTCATCTACATTATCCACATTTCACAATTTCACTTCAATTCCTCCATAATCATGGTCATAGTTCACTATTAGGTTTTCTCACATATAATGCTTATCCCATGTTCTAAATGTCATTTATAACATACTTATAATCACAACATATCAATATTTATGCCTCATTTCAAACTACTACTCAAAATGCCACTATTCTCATATTCATGACCCATTTTCTATCTCATTCTACAATCCAAGTCTTTCAACCTCTCATTACCTTAAACAACATGGAATGATCATACAAATTACCTTAGATAGTGTAAGAATAAGCATTGAGTGGAAATACTTCTCTTGCACCAAAGCCCTAGTTCACTTCCATTGGAATTCCTTGGCTTGGATGAACTTCAATGAGTTTCTTACACTTGATTTTGTTGGTTTGATAAAGTTGATCATAAATTTCTCTTGAGTTCTTGTGGATGAAAAGTGGAGAGGTTTCTGGAGAATTCTTGAAGTGTGGAGAGAAATAATGAAATAAATTAAATGAGATTGGGTCCTTATTTCAACTTTTAAAATCTGTCCCGACATGAACATACTGACCAACATACGGTCCGTATATTTTATACTGGCCGTATGTCTGACCGTATGTTTGGTCCAGTGAAGGTCCCATTCTAGGCAGAACATACGGCCAGTATGTTGCCCAATTTTCCGGAATTCATTCTCGTTGACTCGTTTGATCTCCAATCCTTATGGAACCTTCTTAACACTTGTTTTAACACCTCATTCACAATCTAAGGGACATTATAAGTCTTCTCTAAAACATCATTATGCCATCATTAACTTGTTACTCGTAAATCTCTTCCGATACATAACGTATACCTTGTCTTTCATGGCAAACATTCTTCTCTTACCTCAAATGCCTTTGAAATCTCAATTAGTATCATCGAATGCTATTTCTTACTTAATGAAACATCGCACACTTCATGCCCTTCGTTAGTATATTCGCTGTGCATCAATGTTAAGCACTCGGGAATTCTACGAAAATTTCGCTAGAGTTTCCCCTGTAATATGGCACTACCATCTTGTCACAACAACCCATAATAATGCCTCACAACGCCACAACATAATAGCAATAAAGTTTTGCCACACACGACCCGAAAGCATAAAAAGAAAACATACATACCTCATAATCTTGTTGTTTCATCTTGGATCTCTTTCGGAAGTCGAAATAAGCGCGGGTACTTAGATTTCATATTCTCTTCCGCTTCCTAAGTCATTTCTTCTCTGTTGTTGTTCCTTCATAGGACCTTAACTGAGGCTACTTCTTTGTTTCTAAGTTTCCGTACTTGCCCATCTAGTATGGTAACAAGTATTTCTTCATAAGCTAACCTTTCTGTCACTTGAACGTCATCTATTGGAACAATCCTCGTAGGATCTCCAAAACACTTATGGAGCATTGAGACATGAAAAACCGGGTGGACTGATTCAAGTTCCGAGGGTAAGTCCAATTCATAAGCTACTTGACCCACCTTGCGGACAATTTTGTAAGGTCTAATATATCGAGGACTTAACTTTCCTTTCTTTCCAAATCTCATCACTCCTTTCATTGGTGATACCTTTAGGAATACCCAATCATCAATTTGAAATTCTAAGTCTCGCCGGCGGTTGTCCGCATAGGATTTTTGGCGACTTTGGGCTGTCAACAATCGACCTCGGATTATCTTGACCTCCTACCTTGGGCTGTCAACAATCGACCACTGCTTGTTGAATCAACTCAGGGCCTATTAACTATACCTCTCCTACCTCAAACCACCTAATTGGGGATCTCCACTTCCTTCCATACAGAGCTTCATACGGAGCCATTTGAATACTGGAATGATAGCTTTTGTTGTATGCAAACTCAATAAGGGGTAAGTGGTCATCCCAACTACCACCGAAATCTAGAACACATGCTCTTAGCATATCCTCCAATGTCTGAATAGTACGTCCGGCTTGCCCATCAGTTTGCGGATGAAACGCCGTGCTAAGCTTTACTTGAGTACCCAAACCTTCTTGGAAAGATCTCCAAAACATAGCTGTAAATTGTGCCCCTCTATCTGTAATAATGGATATTGGAACACCATGAAGCCTCACAATCTCCTTAAGGTACAACTTTGCATAATCTTCTGCTAAGTATGTAGTTCTGACTGGAAGAAAATGAGCTTCTTTCGTCAATCTATCGACAATCACCCATATAGAATCATACTTGCTTCGGGAACGGGGTAATCCCACAATAAAATCCATGTTTATTACTTCCCATTTACAAGTGGGGATTTCCATTGCTTGCAATAACCCTCCTGGCTTTTGATGCTCGATTTTCACTTGCTGACAATTTGGACATTGAGCCACAAATTATGCTATATTAACTAGAATTCGACGACGTAATTCTGCAACATTCGGAACACATAGCCTACCTCGATATCTAAGAATTCCATCTATAGAAGTTTCAAATAGAGACTTCTCTTTTTCATGAAATGTGTCTCTATAATGGCTTAACTGAGGATCTTTATATTGGCGCTGTTTCACCTCCATATCTAAGGATGAAACAGTGGGATTATTAATATCAATTCCTGCACTGCCTGAGTCAATTAAGCGAATTCCAAGATTAGCTAGTTGCTGAAGCTCATAAATTAATTCCTTCTTCTCCAGAGGAGCTTCACATAGGCTGCCCATTGATCTGCAGCTAAGCGCATCGGCTACTACATTTGCCTTCCCGGGATGGTATAAAATACTCGCATCATAATCTTTCAATAATTCTAACCACCGCCTTTGCTGCAGATTTAACTCCTTCTGTTTGAAAATGTATTAAAGACTCTTGTGATCTGTATAGATATCAACGTGAACACCATACAAGTAATGTCTCCAATTCTTTAATGCGTGAATAACTGCAGCCAATTCGAGATCATGAGTTGGGTAGTTCTTTTCATGTTTCCGCAGCTGTCTCGAAGCATAAGCAATGAATTTACTGTGCTGCATCAATACACATCCTAACCCAACGCCAGAAGCATCACAATATACAACATAACCTTCTGGCCCTTCTGGGAGTGTCAAGACTGGGGCTGAAGTTAACATATCTTTTAATTCTTGAAAACTATGTTCACAGGCATCATTCCACTAAAATTTAGCTGACTTCCGGGTTAGCTTCGTTAATGGGGCTGAAATAGAGGAAAATCCTTCTATGAATCTTCTATAGTAACCTGCCAACCCTAGAAAACTAATGACTTCTATAGGCGTTGTAGGCCTTGGCCAAGTCTTCACAGCTTCTATTTTCTGAGTATCAACTCGAATGCCATCATCTGAAATAACATGGCCCAAAAATGTCACAGAATTCAGTCAAAACTCGCACTTTGAAAATTTTGCATACAATTCTCGAGTTCGAAGAATTCCAAGAACAATACGTAAATTGTCTGCATGTTCTGATTCTGTCCGAGAATATACCAAAATATCATCAATGAATACAATCACGAACAAATCTAAGAGAGGCTTGAATACATTATTTATCAGATTCATGAACACTGCCGGGGCATTAGTTAACCCAAATGACATCACTCGAAATTCATAATGGCCATATCTCGTTCTGAAAGTTGTTTTGGGAATATCTTCTTCTTTAACTCTCACTTGATGATAACCTGACCTTAGGTCTATTTTGGAAAACCACTTGGCACCTTGTAGTTGATCAAAAAAATCATCAATTCTCGGAAGAGGATATTTATTCTTTATCGTCACCTTATTTAACTGCCTATAATCAATACACATCCGTAAAGAACCATCTTTCTTCCTCAAAAATAGGACTTGTGCTCCCCATGGTGATGAACTAGGTCTAATGAATTCCTTTTCAAGCAAATCCTTCAATTGTGCCTTTAGCTCTTTCAATTCTGCAGGAGCCATTCGGTAAGGAGGAATAGAGATAGGCTTAGTATCTGGCAACACATCAATAGCGAAATCAATCTCTCTTTCTGGAGGAAGGCCTGGGAGTTCATCTGGAAATACATCCGGAAATTCATTCACTACCGGAATGGATTGGAAAGTTGGCGACTTTGCTTCGGTGTCATGACCTCGGACTAAGTGATAAATCTAGCCTTTAGTTATCATCTTTATTGCCTCATGGTAGGAAATAAACCTACCCGTTGGAGATGTTGTATTTTCCTTCCATTCAAGCACGGGCTCTCCCGAAAATCGAAATCAAACTACTTTCATTCGGCAATCAACATTAGCATAACATGAGGCCAACCAATTCATACCCTTAATCACATCGAAATCTAGCATTTCCAGCTCAACTAAATCAACTTTAGTCTGGTGGTCACATATCACAATTACACAATTTTTGTACACTTGTCTAGCTATCACGGGATCACCAACCGTAGTAGATACCTCAAAAGGTTTAATTGGCTTGGGTTTCACCCCAATATTATCATAAATATACGGAGTAATATAAGAAAGTGTAGAACCCGGATCTATCAATGCATATACGTCATGGGAAAATACGGACAATATACCTGTAACTACATTTAGGGAGGACTCAAGATCCTGTCGTCCGGCAAAAACATAGATACGGGGCTGAGTGGCACCTGAAGTAGATGCTCCCCCTCTGCCTCTACCTCGACCTGCTGGAATCTGGGGAGTCTGCCCTGTCGGGCGCATAGAAGAAGAACCAGCCGCTGATCCTGTGGGCTGAACCCCAACTCTACCACTCATCGACGGGAAATCTCGCATCATGTGCCCAACCTGAGCACAGGCATAGCAAGCATCTGAACCTCGGCAACACTGTCCGGAATATAATCTACCGCACTGGCTACATCGCGGTACTGGTGGTCTACTCTGACTATAAACACCCCCAAACTGGGAACCTGAAGCTCTCGAACTCTGACCCTGTCCTGAAGGAATGGAGTGGTCAAATCTCCTACTTGCAAATCATGGAGGTGAAATAGTCGCCGACTGGCCTGAGTATCTAGGATATGTCTGCCTCGATCCCCCTCTAAAATCGCTACCTGCACCCATAGATCTGGCCCTCTTGTTTTTCCCTCTATCAATATCACGCTCATCTCTTTGTGGCTGTTGTTGCCCTTCTAAGTTCTGGGCATGGGCCTGAATGCGGGAAATATCCATCCCATCATGCAATGAAGCCGTCAAACAATCTTTAAATAGATGTGGACCTAGGCCACTCACAAATCTGTGTACTCTATCCCCCATGTTGGCCACCATAGTTGGAGCATATCTAGCCACTGAATTAAACTGAAGGCTATACTGTCACGACCCGACTAGGGGGCCACGACGAGCACCCGGTGCTACCCCACCCGGGCACCCCCTTATCATGCATATCATAACATCTAGGTGAACCATAATTCATTTCATGCATTTTAAATCATTAATCAAGCTAGTCCCATTGGACGACCATCATCAATTAACATATCATGGGCATCTATGCCATGTCAAATATACAAGGCCGACGAGGCCAAAAAAAGATATACAAAACATAGGCCGACATGGCCAAACCTCTCTACCCAGATACACATGACTACGAGCCTCTAAGAGTATGACATATCATGAGCGGGACAGGACCCCGCTATGCCCATAATTATATACACAAAAGAATGAGTACCCAAAAGATATGGCTCCGAAGGAAATGGAACTCTCTATGAAATCTTCAAATAGGCAGCTATGGGTCAAGTCTGTCTCGCTGTGCACCTGCGGGCATGACGCAGCGTCCACAAACAAAAGGACGTCAGTGCGAAGAATGTACTGGGTATGTAAAGCATGATTAACATTGATATACAACATAATGAACGATATATGGAATAGCATAGGAGGGGAGACAATAATATCATCATCATCATGTCGCTTACTTACTCACATCGTCATTCGTGCCCATAATAAAACTCGTACCATACTTGTGCTCGTATTAGTATACATGTCCTTATTCGTATTCTTATACATAGTCTCATCACATTCTTTTACATAATATATACATACGTAGTCATTTCGTATACATGGCATTTACATAGCGTACCCGACCTCATTGGACCAGTATTTCATATACATACTTGGCCAACCAAGGCTCAATGTTACTCATACCTGGCCCTACCAAGGCTTCAGGGTTATCCGTACCATATGCAGATGTGTGCGCGCGTTTCGTAATCGTATACATATTCTATACATATTCATACACATATATTCTACCCGGCGTTATAAACTCGGGGTTTCATTATAGCCCTTCATAGGCACGTATGAGTATAACAGCCCGTAGGCACCTTTAGCATCATTATTATAACCATCATCATTACTATCATTATTGTTATTGTTACTTCTATATCGTAGTCTTACTCGTCACCTGAGGTGCGTAGCGCATTCGTAGTACCAATCAAGGATAGTGAGCTTATGAGCTCGGAATGTGAAACATTTGTAGTCAACATGCTCATATAGAGGAATTAGGAGTTTGGCCAAAGAACCATGCCTTATGAAAGAAGGGTTAGCCTTACATACCTCTTTGTCGAATTATTCTACACTTGCACGTACTCCTTCGATGCTCACGTTTCTACCTTCATTTAGGCCATACTATCATTAGTATCGATAACTAGTGCACGTGGCTAGAACTAGAGAAAATTGGACAGCATCTCCTTTATCTATACAACATTTGTCCATATCATAATTCAACCCCCAAACGTCAACAACACATTTATAATATCATTTCCATGGCCATTAATCATCTACATTATCCACATTCTCAATTCACTTCCATTTGTCCCTATTTATGGTCACAACACCCAACTTCGTTCATCCATATACAATGTCTATTTCATGATCTTAACGTCATTTATAACACACTCATATCACAATACAACAACAATCATGATTCAATTCAAACTATGTCTCAAAAACGTCACTATTCATCATTCATGCCCTAGTGGACCATGTTTTCTACAATCCATGCATTTTAATTCTCCAATACCGTAAACAACATATAAAAATCATGAATCTTACCTTAGAAGTTGTAGGGACAAGCTTTTATTGATAATACTCCACTTTGAGTAAAACCCTAGTTTTTCTCCATTTGGGTTTCTTGACTTTAGATGATCCTTGATGGGTTTCTACCTTGGATTTACTTGTTTAATGTGGTTGATGGATTAATACCCTTGAAAACTTGTACAAAAGTTGTAGAGAGATGTTTTAGAGAGAGAGAGGAAATGTGGAAATGATTTTCATGAACTTGGTCTTTATTTATTAAATCATCACTGAACTGTCGGGTTCCATTATACGATCCATTATACGGTCCGTATAATGGTTATACGGTCCGTATAATAGACCGTGAAATGGGTCTGCCCAGCACCCCCTCACTGTGACTACTTGACGGTCCGTTATACGGTCCGTAAAACAGTTTTACGGTCCGTATAACTGACCGTAAAACGTTACCAGTGAGCAACCTTTCACTGTGACCATTCGACGGTTCGTTATACTGTCCGTATAAATTTTATACGGTCCGTATAACTGACCGTAAAATTCCACCAGCAAACAACCTTCACTGTGATGGTTTTACGGTCCACTATACGGTCCGTATAACATTATACGGTCCGTATAATGAGCCGTAGAACTCATCAGTCACTGAACTTAGTTTCGCCACTTCGTTTGATCTCCGATCCTCATGGAACCTTCTTAACACTTGTTTAACACTTCAATACCAATCTAAGGGACGTTATAACTCTTTCCCAAAATGCCCTTAAGTCATTATTAACCCGATACTCGTATTTCGCTAGTTCATTCACTTGCGTACCAACGGAAGATATTTTTTTTCCGAGGTGTAACATTCTCCCCCCCTTAAGAACATTCGTCCTCGAATGTTGAGAACACCCGGGATTTTATAAAAATTTCGCCAGAGTTTCCCCTATAACATGGCACTAACAACCTGTCACAACAACCCATAATATCGATGCCACACAGGGCCACATCATAACAACATGAAAATTTTGGCCACACACGGCCCAGAAGCATAAAAGGAAAACATCCATACCTTATGATTTTGACGTCTCATCTTGGAATTCTCCCAAGGGCTGAAATAAATGTGGGTACTTGGATTGCATATTTTATTCTGCTTCCCATGTCATTTCCTCTCGATTATTATTTTTCCACAAAACTTTAACTGAGGCCACTTCTTTGTTTTTAAGCCTCCGTACTTGCCTATCTAATATGGCAATGGGTATTTCATCATAAGTTAACTTTTCTGTCACTTGAATATCATTCACTGGGACGACCCTCGTAGGATCTCCAACACACTTCCGAAGCATCGAGACATGGAAAACCGGGTGAACTGACTCCAAGTCTGGAGGTAAGTCTAATTCATAGGCCACTTTTCCTATCTTTCGCACAATTTCATAAGGCCCTATATACCGGGGACTAAGCTTCCCCTTTTTGCCAAATCTCATAACGCCCTTCATCGGCGACACTTTCAAAAACACCCAATCCTTAACTTGAAACTCTAAGTCCCTTCGATGATTATCCGCATAAGACTTTTGGCGACTTTGAGCCGCCAACAACCGATCTTGTATGAGCTTGACTTTCTCTATGGCTTGTTGGACAAAATCGGGCCCCATTAACTTGGCCTCTCCCGTTTCAAACCACCCAATCGGGGATCTACACTTTCGCCCATATAAAGCTTCATATGGTGCCATTAGGATGCTGGAGTGATAACTGTTATTGTAAGCAAACTCAATGAGTGGCAAATGGTCATCCCAATTTCCCCCAAAATCTATCGTGCATGCCCGTAACATATCTTCAAGAGCCTGGATGGTGCGTTCAGCTTTCCCATTGGTCTGTGGGTGAAATGCCGTGCTAAGGCGCACTTGGGTCCCTAGACCCTCTTGAAAGGACTCCCAAAATTTGGCCGTAAACTAAGTTCCTCTATCGGAGATAATAGACACTGGGACATCGTGGAGTCTCACTATTTCTTTAACATAAAGCCTTGCATAATCTTCTGCCACATAGGTCGTCCTGACCGGTAAGAAATGAGCTGATTTAGTGAGTCTATCCACAATCACCCATATGGAATCATACTTGCGTCGAGAACGAGGTAGCCCTATAATGAAATCCATATTAATCACTTCCCACTTCCAAGTTGGGATTTCTATATCTTGCAATAAGCCACCCAGCTTTTAGTGTTCTATTTTTACTTGTTGGCAATTGGGACATTGGGCTACAAACTCCGCTACATCTTTCTTCATCCCATTCCACGAATATATAGACTTAAGATCATGATACATCTTCGTCGTTCCAGGGTGAACGGAGTAGCGGGAACAATGAGCCTCTCTCAAAATCTGGTAGCGTAAGTCTGCCACATCGGGGACACATAGCCTGCCTCGGCATCGGAGGGCTCCGTCTCCCGAAATATCAAATGGTGACCCCTCTTTCTGAGCGAGCGTATCTCTGTACTGCATTAGCCTGGAATCCTTACCTTGCCGCTCTTTTACTTCCGCTACTAGCGACGAAACTGCCGAATTCTGAATGGTAGCTCTGCTGCTACCTGAGTCCACTACTCGGACCCCTAGGCTGGCTAGCTGCTGAAGCTCACGGGTCATTTCTCTCTTTTCTTGTCGCACATCGCATAAGCTTCCCATAGACCTGCGGCTAAGAGCATCGGCCACAACATTTGCCTTTCCGGGGTGGTACAGGATTTCGACGTCATAGTCTTTTAGCAACTCTAGCCATCGTCGTTGCCGCCAATTTAACTCTTTCTGCTTGAAGATGTACTGGAGACTCTTATGATCCATATAAATATCCACGTGGACACTATATAAGTAATGTCTCCATATCTTTAAAGCATGGACCACCGCGGCCAATTCTAAGTCATGGGTAGGATAATTCTGTTCATGTTTCCGTAATTGTCTAGAAGCATACGCGATCACCTTACCATTTTGCATCAATACACAGCCTAGCCCGACGCCTGAAGCATCACAATAAACAACATACCCTTCCAGTCCCTCTGGAAGTGTCAAGACTGGGGCAGAAGTCAATCTGTCTTTCAACTTTTGGAAACTACGTTCACAAGTATCTGTCCATTGAAACTTAGCTGACTTCTGAGTCAACTTTGTGAGCGGTGCAGAAATAGAAGAGAAACCCTCAACAAATCTTCTGTAATACCCGGCTAAGCCCAAAAAGCTACGAACCTCTGTAGGGGTTGTGGGCCTTGGCTAAGTATTCACTGCCTCGATCTTTTGACTATCCACTCGAATACCATCCGCCGCAACAATATGGCCCAGAAATGATACCGAGTTCAACCAAAACGCACATTTGGAGAATTTTGCAAACAACTCTCGAGCTCGAAGAACTCCAAGGACGGTTCGCAAATGCTCCGCATGCTCAGCCTCGGATCTAGAGTACACTAGGATATCGTCGATGAATACAATCACGAATAGGTCCAGAAAAGGCCTGAATACATTGTTCATTAAGTCCATAATCACTGCCGGTGCATTAGTTAGCCCAAACGACATTACTCGGAACTCGAAATGGCCGTATCTTGTTCTGAAAGTTGTCTTAGGGATATCTTTCTCCCTAACTCTTACTTGGTGATACCCGGACCTAAAATCAATCTTTGAAAACCATTTGGCACCATGCAATTGATCAAATAAATCATCAATCCTCGGGAACTGGAAACGAACCATCTTCGTTCTACAATCAACATTGGCGTAGCAAGAAGCCAACCAATCCATGCCCATAATAACATCAAAATCTACCATTTTTAGTTCATGCAAATCAGCTACTGTACGGCGGTCACATATCACAACTACGCAATATCTATACACTCGGCTAGCTATCACCGATTCGCCAACGGGCGTAGACACCTCAAAAGGCTTAATAGACTCCGGCTCAATTATAAATCGACCCGCAATATATGGAGTAACATAAGACAATGTGGAGCCCGGATCAATCAAAGCATATACATCATGAGAGAATACCGATAATATACCTGTGACCACATCAGGAGAAGACTCAAGATCTTGGCGTCCAGCCAAAGCTTAAATACTGTGCTGAGGACCGCTGGAACTGGGAGCTCTGCCTCTACCTCTACCATGGCCAACCGGCGCATGTGAACCTGGCCCCATAGGGCGTGCAGATGCTGAAGACCCGGCTATCGACCCTGATGGCTGGGCCCTACCTCTACCCTGTACTAAGGGGCAATCATGCATAATGTGGCCTGGTCGACCACAAGAATAGCAAGCATCTGAACCTGATCGGCACTGACCCCAATGCAACTTCCCACACTGGGAACATCGTGGCACGGGTGGTCTAGACTGGCCTGAATCATCTCTATACTGAGGCCCTGAATAACTCGAGCTCGGCCCTGAATGAGCAGATCTATCCAATCTCTGGCCTGAAAACCGTGGGGGCGCACTGGTCATAGAGTAGCCTGCATGCCTAGGGGGCTGCTGCCGGTGCCCACCTCTGGACTCACTCATCGGCCCCGAAGATCTAGCCCTCTTGCTATGTCCCCTATCCGATTCACGTTCATTCCTCCGCTGCTGTAGGTGTTGCTCCAATTCCTGAGCATGCGCCTGAATACGTGCAATATCCATGCCATCCTGAAGAGATGCAGTCAAGCATTTATCCATTAAATGTGGCCCTAGGCCCTTCACAAACCGGTGCACCCGATCACCCATATCCGCTACCACGACCGAAGCATACCGAGCCAAGGAATTGAAGCGGAGACTATACTCTGTAGCACTCATGCTACCTTGCCTCAGATTCAAGAATTTATCGGCCCTAGCTCGCCGAACTTCAGGAGGCATGTAGTGACGGAGAAAAGCATCGACAAACTCTTGCCATACCGGCGGAGGTGCATTGGCTCCCCGCGAAGCCATCCAAACCGTGTACCACTGGATTGAGACATCCCTCAATCTGTATGACGCTATCTCCACCGATTCGGTGTCTGAAGCATGTATCAATCGGAGCATCCTTAGCATACCATCAACAAAGTCCTGGGGATCCTCCTCCAGTTTCGACCCAAAGAATTCTGGGGGTTTCAAAGCAATGAAGTCACGGGCCCTTGCGCTAACAGTCCTGTCACCTTGCCCTGCGCTTGGCCTCTGAGTCTGGGCCGCAACCAACTGAGTCAACAAATTAATGGCCTCTCTTACGTCTTGGCCTGAAGCATTCGGCGGAGGAGCTGGAGCTGGGGCTGAGGCTCCCTCGTGCTCCTCAGTAATAGGCACTGTCTGGGAGGACTGAGATTGAGCCGCACTCTGGGACTCATCTTCCTCTACTACCGGTGGCGGTGCTCTTTCAGCCCGCTTTTCTGCCACCGTCTTGCCCCTTTGGGCTGCTGTAGCCTTTTTCTTTTTAGGCATCTCTGAAATACACAACACACGATTTAAGAACAAGAATTTCTTACATCATAGCTTTATCGCAGGATTCTTATGAAGAAAGAAGGTCATATATTCCTAAGATGTCCGCAGCTTCTCGTTTATAAGTGTGGCGCGCAACACACCCATAACCAAGACTCTACTAGACACGGCTCGTAGACACATCCTAGGACTGAACTGCTCTGATACCACTTTTGTCACGACTCGACTAGGGGGCCACGACGAGCACCCGGTGCTACCCCACCCGGGCACCCCCTTATCATGCATATCATAACATCTAGGTGAACCATAATTCATTTCATGCATTTTAAATCATTAATCAAGCTAGTCCCATCGGACGACCATCATCAATTAACATATCATGGGCATCTATGCCATGTCAAATATACAAGGCCGACGAGGCCAACAAAAGATATAAAAAACATAGGCCGACATGGCCAAACCTCTCTACCCAGATACACATGACTACGAGCCTCTAAGAGTATTACATATCATGAGCGGGACAGGACCCCGCTATGCCCATAATTATATACACAAAAGAATGAGTACCCAAAAGATATGGCTCCGAAGGAAATGGAGCTCTCTATGAAATCTTCAAATAGGAAGCTATGGGTCAAGTCTGTCTCGCTGTGCACCTGCGGGCATGACGCAGCGTCCACAAACAAAAGGACGTCAGTGCGAAGAATGTACTGAGTATGTAAAGCATGATTAACATTGATATACAACATAATAAACGATATATGGAATATCATAGGAGGGGAGACAATAATATCATCATCATCATGTCGCTTACTTACTCACATCGTCATTCGTGCCCATAATAAAACTCGTACCATACTTGTGCTCGTATTAGTATACATGTCCTTATTCGTATTCTTATACATAGTCTCATCACATTCTTTTACATAATATATACATACATAGTCATTTCGTATACATGGCATTTACATAGCGTACCCGACCTCATTGGATCAGTATTTCATATACATACTTGGCCAACCAAGGCTCAATGTTACTCATACCTGGCCCTACCAAGGCTTCAGGGTTATCCGTACCATATGCAGATGTGTGCGCGCGTTTCGTAATCGTATACATATTCTATACATATTCATACACATATATTCTACCCGGCGTTATAAACTCGGGGTTTCATTATAGCCCTTCATAGGCACGTATGAGTATAACAGCCCGTAGGCACCTTTAGCATCATTATTATCACCATCATCATTACTATCATTGTTGTTATTGTTACTTCTATATCGTAGTCTTACTCATCACCTGAGGTGCGTAGCGCATTCGTAGTACCAATCAAGGATAGTGACCTTATGAGCTCGAAATGTGAAACATTTGTAGTCAACATGCTCATATAGAGGAATTAGGAGTTTGGCCAAAGAACCATGCCTTATGAAAGAAGGGTTAGCCTTACATACCTCTTTGTCGAATTATTCTACACTTGCACGTACTCCTTCGATGCTCACGTTTCTACCTTCATTAAGGCCATACTATCATTAGTATCGATAACTAGTGCACCTGGCTAGAACTAGAGAAAATTGGACAGCATCTCCTTTATCTATACAACATTTGTCCATATCATAATTCAACCCCGAAACGTCAACAACACATTTATAATATCATTTCCATGGCCATTAATCATCTACATTATCCACATTCTCATTTCACTTCCATTTGTCCCTATTTATGGTCACAACACCCAACTTCGTTCATCCATATACAATGTCTATTTCATGATCTTAACGTCATTTATAACACACTCATATCACAATACAACAACAATCATGATTCAATTCAAACTATGTCTCAAAAACGTCACTATTCATCATTCATGCCCTAGTGGACCATGTTTTCTACAATCCATGCATTTTAATTCTCCAATACCGTAAACATCATATAAAAATCATGAATCTTACCTTAGAAGTTGTAGGGACAAGCTTTTGTTGATAATACTCCACTTTGAGTAAAACCCTAGTTTTTCTCCATTTGGGTTTCTTGACTTTAGATAATCCTTGATGGGTTTCTACCTTGAATTTACTTGTTTAATGTGGTTGATGGATTAATACCCTTGAAAACTTGTACAAAAGTTGTAGAGAGATGTTTTAGAGAGAGAGAGGAAATGTGGAAATGATTTTCATGAACTTGGTCTTTATTTATTAAATCATCACTGAACTGTCGGGTTCCATTATACGGTCCGTATAATGGTTATACCGTCCGTATAATAGATCGTGAAATGGGTCTGCCCAGCACCCCTTCACTGTGACTACTTGACGGTCCGTTATACGGTCCGTAAAATAGTTTTACGGTCCGTATAACTGACCGTAAAACGTTACCAGTGAGCAACCTTTCACTGTGACCATTCGACGGTTCGTTATACGGTCCGTATAAATTTTATACGGTCCGTATAACTGACCGTAAAATTCCACCAGCAACCAACCTTCACTGTGATGGTTTTACGGTCCACTATACGGTCCGTATAACATTATACGGTCCGTATAATGAGCCGTAGAACTCATCAGTCACTGAACTTAGTTTCGCCACTTCGTTTGATCTCCGATCCTCATGGAACCTTCTTAACACTTGTTTAACACTTCAATACAAATCTAAGGGACGTTATAACTCTTTCCCAAAATTCCCTTAAGTCATCATTAACTCGATACTCGTATTTCGCTAGTTCATTCACTTGCGTACCAACGAAAGATTTATTTTTTCCGAGGTGTAACATATACTCTCGGGCACTCATATTTCCTTGCTTTTGATTTAAGAACCTGTCCGCTCTAGCTCGGCGGACCTCGGGTGGCAAATAGTGGCGGATGAAGGCATCTACAAATTCTTGCCAAATTGGAGGAGGTGTTTTTTTTTTATGATATCCAATTATTATACCATAAGACCGCCACATCTCGGAGTTGATAAGATGCCAACTCCACAGATTCAGTTTCGGAGGCATGGATAATCTTGAATGTTCTCAACATTTCATCGATAAAACCTTGCGGGTTTTCATCCGGCTTTGACCCGAAAAACTCCGGAGGATTCAAACTCATGAAATCACGGGCTTTAGTACTAGTTGCGCTGTCACTTGAACCCGAACTCTGCCGCTGTGCCTGGGCGGTAACTAACTGCGTCAATAGATGAACAACCTCGATCATTTGTTGACCCGAAGTAGCCGGGGGAGGAACTGGAGGCATAGGAGCTGGAGCTGAAGCCCCTTCTTGTTCTTCTATAATAGGCGGAGTGGGATGAGTATTAGATGGAGCCTCATTATGTGATTCACCCTCTTCTACATTCATTGGCGGCTCCCTTTCTACCCGCCTTTTCATCGTAGTCTTGCCCTTCTAGGCAGCTGTACCTTTTCCCTTTGGCGGCATCTCTGAAATCTTAACATACTATTAGGGAGGAGAAAATCTTATAGAAGAAGAATGGTCATTTTTCCTAAATGCCCTGTAGCCTCTTGTTTATTAGTGTGGCACGCAAAACGCCATAAACAAGACTCTACTAGACATGGCTCGTAGACACTTCCTAGGACTGAACTGCTCTGATACCACTTTTGTCACGACCCGACTAGGGGCCATAACGGGTACCCGGGGCTAACCACCGAGCACCGCTCATACTATTACCCATCGCACTCATCCTGCGTTCATTCATCATTCTCATACTCAAAATCATAGGAAATCCATTTCCATTTTGAAACATATTTACCTTTATATACATAAGCCCTTCGGCTATCAAAATAAAATATATACAATGAGGGAATCGTGAGACCATACTACCCACACATACGTATCCACGAGCCTCTACTGGAGTAATAGACATATGGACGGGACAGGACCCGGTCGTGCCCCAAATATATATATATATATATATATATATATATATATATATATATATATGTATATAAAATCATAAGCAATGGCACCTCCGGAACAATGGAGTGCTCTCAAGTCTGCGGATTGCTCCTATGAATCTGGATCCCCTCCCTATCTACCTGTGGGCATGAACACAACGCCCAAAGAAAGAGGACGTCAGTACGAGCATTGTACTGAATATGTAAGGCATAAACAATAATAATACATCAATGAAATAGGGAGGTATCAAATGAAGAACAACCTATAACTGACTGTCAATCATGATAGAAATAATGCACGCTGACTTATTTCATAAACATCATCATATCATGTATGCATATATGTATAAGCTGCCTGACCATATAGGTACGGTGTGATCATCATTAGCCCGCGTCCAGGCCTCCCGTGTCCGGGGTAACCATCTCATGCCGCCCACTAGTGGTGTCTGCCCATGCCATCTAGACATGGTGTATACGCTGTCCGCCTTAGCGGTGTCTGCCCGACCATTTAGGCACGGTGTAATATCATCATCATGTACATCTCATAGGCTTATCATAATCTTGATGTCACGACCAGCTAGGGGCGGCGACGGGTACCCGTGGCTAACCACTGAGCACCGCTCGCTCTGTCGCTCATTTTACTCATTTAATTCTCTTTTTATCATCTTTATACTCATAGCATAGGAAAATCATATTTCATATGAAAACATAAAATACTTTCATAGTAGTGATCTCGTGAGACCATCTAACCCGCACTGCGTATCTACGAGCCTCTACTGGAGTGCTCAACATAGGGACGGGACAAGACCCCGTCGTGCCCAAAGAAGTACATATACATGGCTATATATACACACAAAAGAATAATCATAAGCACCTCCGGGACAATGGAGGGCTCCTAATCAGCTCACAGCTACTACGGATCTGGATCGAGCTCTCCTCCCTGTCTACCTGTAGGCATGAACACAGCGTCCAAAGAAAATGGACATCAGTACGAATATTGTACTGAGTATGAGAAGCATAAACAATGAAGTAAGACAATGATATAAAGAAGATACTCATATGGAACATCAGAATCTAACTGCCAAGTATAAGAAAACAAATCATGCTGACTTACTCATGCTCATCATCATATCATATCATGTATGCATCATGTATAAACTGCCCGTCCATATCGGATCGATGTGATAATCATAACATGAGCCTGCGTCCAGGCCTCCCGCGTCCGGGCTAACATCTCATGCCGCCCATTAGTGGTGTCTTCCCATGCCATTTGGCCATGGTGTATCATATAGCTGCCCGCCTTGGTGGTGACTGCCCGGCCAAATTAGCGCGGTGTAATAGTAACATCATCATATGCTCATCACAATACACTTAGCTTATCATAATACATACATAAGGCTCAAGATCAACCATACTCTATCGGGTGACGTAAGGTCGTGATCCCCCGATTGCATTATGGAACAACCATGGACATTCTGCCTCACCTTGAAGGAATTTGCATATAAGGTGAGTGTAAGCGATGAATAACATCATTAGACTTTTTATACTTTAACTCATTACCTTGTGTAGCTAATTATAGACATAGGCTCATGAAGAAATAAGTTACGCTATAGGATTCATGCCATTAGAAAGAAGGGACTAGCCTCACATACCTTTCTCGTTTAAGCAATCTAGCGTTCGTTTATTCTCCTTTAATGTCACGCCTCTACCTTCAAAGGAGGATTCGTACTAATGTTAGCTAATCAATTATAAGAACACACTACCATTTCTAGAGACAATTGGGTAGCACTTCCTTTGTTTATACGACTTTTCCCATATTTCATATCAACCTCCAACACCCACAACAACAATTACAATATAGCAATCAACAATCATCATTCATATACAATGACCATGATCCACCATTTCTCTTCATTTTTCTTACATTTATGGTTTTGGGTCCGCTATCATATTTTCTCATGTATCACACTTATCTCATGGTCTACATGTCATTTATAACGTATTCATACTCACAACACACTAACATTCATGATTCAATTCAACTACCATTCACTCATGGCACTATTCACTCATTTATGACCCATTTGCTATGCTTTTCTACAATTCGGGTATCTTAACATTCCAATAGCTTAAACAACATGAAATGGTCATGAAACTTACCTTAGATGATGGTTGAACAAGCTTTGAATGGATTTACTCCTCTAGCACCAAAACCCTACTTCACTCCTTTTGGGTTTTCTTGAGAAGGATGAACTTTAGTGTGATTCTCACACTTGATTTCGTGGGTCTCATGTAATTGATCACCAATCTCCCTTGAGTTCTTGTAATTGAAGAGTAGAGGGTATTCTAGGAGTTTCTAGAGAGAGAAATATCGTGAAGATGAAATGATTTGAATGAGCTTGGGTCTCTTTTTAATGACTTAAAAATCTATTCCGGAATGAACAGTGGCTGAGGTGTACAGTGGTCGTAAACCCACTTTACGGGCCGTATTATGGTTTACGGTCCGTCCTTCGCGACCGTATTTAAGCATATCAAAACCAGAAAGGCATGCTAGAGATCATGGCAATTTACGACTCAGTTTACGTGTCGTATTTCGATTTACAGTCCGTATTCCAAGTCATTTTTAACCATTTGAAGCATTTGACAGAAAGTTGAAATTTTGAAAGGTTGGAGGATGATAGCAGTTTACGGTCCGTAAATCACTTTACGGGCCGTATTCCACTTTACGACCAACTGGGTCAAAGTGCAAACCTGCAACTTTTCATTGTACGTTCGCGGGGAAATTTCCGAGGTGTAACACTTGACATAATCTTTTTGGAACATTCGTCCTCGAATGTTAAACACTCGGGATTCTACGGAAATTTCACCAGAGTTTCCCCTGTAATTTGGCACTACCAACCTGTCCCAACAACCCATAATATCATCGCCTCACAGGGCTACAGCACAATATCAACATATTCATGGCCACACACGACCAAAAGCATAAAAATAAAGCGTGCATACCTCATATCGTCGACATTTCGTCTTGGATCTCTCCTGGGGTTGGAATAAGCGTGGGTACTTGGACTTCATACTCTCTTCCGCTTCCCAAGTCATTTCTTCCCGATTGTTGTTTCGTCACAATACTTTGACTGACGCTACCTCTTTATTTCTAAGCTTTCGCACTTGCCTATCTAGGATGGCAATAGGCACTTCTTCATAGGTTAGCTTTTTCGTTATTTGCACATCGACTATCGGGACAATATTGGTGGGATATCCAATGCACTTGCGGAGCATCGAAACGTGAAAAACTGGGTGGACTGATTCAAGCTCCGAAGGTAGATCTAATTCATAGGCTGCCTGACCCACCTTGTGAATGATTTTGTAGGGTCCAATGTATCTGGGACTTAGCTTCCCTTTCTTACCAAATCACATCACCCCTTTCATGGGTGACACTTTAAAAAATACCCAATCATTAATTTGAAATTCCAAGTCTCGTCGGCGGTTGTCCGCATAGGACTTTTGGCGACTTTGGGCTGTCAACAACCGATCTTGGATCACCTTGACTTTTTCTATCGCTTGTTGGACCAAGTCAGGGCCCCCTAATTGCGCTTCTCCTATTTCGAATCATCCGATTGGAGATCTGCATTTCCTTCCATATAAAGCTTCATATGGAGCCATTTGTATACTCGAATGGTAGCTATTGTTGTATGCAAACTCAATAAGGGGTAAGTGGTCATCCTAGCTACCACCGAAATCCAGCACACATGCTCGTAGCATATCTTCCAAGGTTTGAATGGTACGCTCGGCCTGTCCATCAGTTTGCTGATGAAATGCCGTGCTAAACTTCACTTGCGTGACCAAACCTTCTTGAAAAGACTTCCAGAACTTAGCTGTAAACTATGCTCCTCTATCTGTGATAATCGATAATGGGATTCCATGGAGTCACACAATTTCTTTGAGATACAACCTTGCATAGTCTTCTGCTGAGTACGTGGTCCTAACGGGAAGAAAATGAGCCGCTTTCGTCAGCCTATCCACGATCACCCATATAGAGTCATACCTGCCACGGGAACGGGGTAATCCCACGATGAAATCCATGTTGATCATTTCGCATTTCCAAATAGGGATTTCCATTGCTTGCAACAAGCCTCCCAGCTGTTGGTGTTCAGCTTTTACCTGTTGGAAATTTGGACATTGTGCTACAAATTCTGCTATGTCTCTCTTCATGCCATCCCACCAGTACATCATCTTGAGATCATGGTACATTTTGGTTGTACCTGGATGAATAGAATATCGAGAGCAATGTGCTTCTTCTAAAATTCGTCGGCGCAATTCCGCCACATTCGGCACACATAACCTGCCTCGGTACCAAAGAATCCCATCCATAGAAACTTCAAACGGAGACTTTTCTTTCCCATGAGATGCGTCTCTGTAACGACACAACTGAGGATCTTCATACTGCCGTTCCTTCACTTCCGTATCCAAGGACGAGGTTGTGGAATCATTGATACTAATCCCTGCATCACCCGAATTAATTACACGCACTCCCAGATTAGCTAATCGGTGAAGTTCTTGAACCATCTCTTTCCTTTTCGGAGGGACTTCACATAAACTGCCCATTGATCGGCGGCTAAGCGCATCGGCTACTCCATTCGCCTTCCCGGGGTGGTATAAAATGTTAACATCATAATCTTTTAATAATTCTAACCATCGCCTCTGTCGCAGGTTCAACTCCTTTTGCTTGAAGATGGACTGAAAAATTTTGTGATTTGTATATATATCAACGTGCACACCATATAAATAATGCCTCCATATTTTCAGGTCATGAATAACCGCAGTCAATTCGAGATCATGAGTTGGGTAATTCTTCTCATGTTTCCGCAATTGCCTCGAAGCATATGCAATTACCTTACCACGTTGCATCAATACACATCCCAATCCGACACCGGAAGCATCACAATAAACAACATAACCATCTGACCCTTCTGGAAGCATTAAAACTGGAGCTGAGGTCAATCTGTCCTTCAACTCTTGGAAGCTGCGCTCACAAGAATCGTCCCATTGAAATTTAGCTGACTTCTGGGTTAGCTTCGTCAATGGGGCTGAAATAGATGAAAATCCCTCAACGAATCTTCGATAATAGCCTGCCAAACCCAGAAAACTACGAACTTCTGTAGGCGTCGTAGGCCTTGGCCAAGTCTTCACAGCTTCAATTTTCTGAGTGTCGACTCGAATGCCATCATCTGAAATAACATGGCCCAGAAATGTCACAGAATTTAGCCCGAACTTGCACTTTGAAAATTTGGCATACAATTCTCGGGCTCGAAGAATGCCCAGAACAATTCGCAAGTGATCTGCATGTTCTGATACCGTGCGAGAATACACCATAATATCATCAATAAATACTATCACGAATAAATACAAGAGGGGTCTGAACACGTTGTTCATCAAATTCATAAATACAGCCGGAGCATTAGTCAACCCGAATGACATTACTCGGAATTCATAGTGGCCATATCTCGTTCTGAAAGCTGTTTTAGGAATATCTGCTTCTCTAACTCTCACTTGATAATAACCCGACCTCAAATCTATTTTGGAAAACCACTTGGCACCTTGCAACTGGTCGAACAAGTCATCAATCCCTGGAAGAGGATATTTGTTCTTTATCGTCACTTTGTTCAGTTGCCTATAATCGATGCACATTCGCAGGGAACCGTCTTTCTTTCTCACAAACAAGACCGGTGCTCCCCACGGTGATGAACCGGGTCTAATAAATCCCTTCTTAAGCAAGTCCTTAAACTGCGCCTTTAGTTCCTTTAATTCTGCCAGGGCCATTCGATAAGGAGGAATAGAAATAGGCTTGGTGTCCGGCAACACATCAATGGCGAAGTCAATCTCTCTTTCTGGTGGAAGGCCTGGAAGTTCGTCCGGCAACACATTTGGGAATTCATTCACTACCGGAACTGACTGGAAAGTTGGCGGCTTTGCCTCGGTATCATAAACCCGGACTAAGTGATAAACATAACCCTTGGCTATCATCTTCCTTGCCTTGAGGTAAGAAATAAACCTGCCCTTTGGAGATGCTGTATTACCCGTCCACTCAAGCACGGGCTCTCCCGAAAATTGGAATCGGACCACTTTTGTGCGGCAATCAATGTTTTCGTAACACGACGCCAACCAATCCATACCCATGATTACATCGAAATCTACCATTTTTTAGCTAAATCAAGTCAGCTTTGGTCTAACGATCACATACCATCACGACACAATTTTTTTACACTTGTCTTGCTATCACGGGATCACCAACCGGAGTGAGTACCTCAAAGAGTCTAATTGACTCGGGTTTCACCCCAATACAACCAGCAACATATGGAGTAATATAAGAGAATGTAGAACCCGGATCTATCAATGCATACACATCACGGGAGAATATAGACAATATACCTATAACTACATCCAGAGAGGACTCGAGATCCTGCCGTCCGGCTAAAGCATATACACGAGGCTGAGTGGCACCTGAAATAGATGCTGCCCCTCGGCCTCTGCCTCAGCCTGCTGTCATCTGGGGAGTCTGCCCTACCGGGCGTACTGATGAAGAGCTAGCTGCTGAACCTGTAGGTTGAACTCTAACTCTGCCACTCATTGACGGGCAATCCCTCATCATATGCCCCACCTGACCACAAGTATAACAGGCATCCGAACCCTGACGACACTGTCCGGAATGTAATCTGCCACATTGGTTGCATCGCGGCACTGGGGGTCTCCTTTGACTATAATCTTCCCTGAGCTGGGAATCTGAAGCCCTCAAACTCTGGCCCTGTCCTGAACGGAAAGAGCGATCAAATATCCTACCTGTGAATCGAGGAGGTGCACTTGTCACTGACTGGCCTGAGTATCCAGAATATGTCTGCCTTGATCCCCCTGTATGTTCACTGCTAGCTCCCATGGATCTGGCCCTCTTGCCTTGTCTTCTATCGACATCACGGTCGCCTCTTTGTTCTTGTTGTCTCCCCTCCAAATTCTGTGCATGGGCCTGTATTCGGGAAATATCCATCCCGTCTTGCAAGGAAGCTGTCAAACAATCTCTGAATAAATGTGGCCCCAGGCCATTTACAAATCTATGTACCCAATCCCCCATGTCAGCCACAATAGCTGAGGCATATCTAGCCAAAGAATTAAATTGCAGGCTATACTCCCGGGCACTCATGTTTTCTTGCTTCAAATTCAGAAATCTATCCGTTCTAGTTCGGCGGACCTCGGGTGGCAAATAGTGACGAATAAAAGCATCCACAAACTCTTGCCAAACCGGAGGAGGCGCGTTCTCTCCTCTTGATAATACCCAATTGTTGTACCATAACACCTCCACATCTCGGAGTCTATACGATGCCAACTCCACGGATTCGGTCTCGGAGGCATGGACAATCTTCAATGTCCTTAACATCTCATCTACGAAACTTTGCGGATCCTCATCCGGCTTTGACCCGAAGAGTTCCAGAGGATTTAAACTCATAAAATTACGGGCCTTGGTACTTGCTGCCCAGTCACTTGAACACACATTTTGTCGTTGTGCCCGTGCGGCAACCAACTGTGTCAATAGTTGTATGGCCTCGGTCATTTGTTGACCCGAAGCAGCCGGCGGAGGAATTGGAGCTGGGGCTCCTCCTTGTTCTCCCTGATTGGGCGGGGTAGAGGAAGTATTATATGGGGCCTCATTATACGATTCGCCTTCATCTATATTCACCGGAGGCTATCTTTCTATCCGCCTCTTCGCCGTACTTTTTCCCTTCTGGGCGGCTATGGCCTTTCCCTTTGGCGGCATTCTGAAATCATAACGCATTATTAGGGAGGATAAAATCTTATACATGGCTCTATCGCACGATCCTATAGAAGAAAGAGGGTCAATTTTTCCTAAATGTCTTGTAGCCTCATGTCTATGATGTGGCGCGCTACACACCATTAACAAGACTCTACTAGACACGGCTCATAGACACTTCCTAGGACCGAACTGCTCTGATACCACTTTTGTCACGACCCAGCTAGGGGCCGCGATGGGTACCCGGGGCTAACCACTGAGCACCGCTCACTCTGTCACTCATTTTACTTATTTAATGCTCTTTTTATCATCTTTATACTCATAGAGGAGGAAAATCATATTTCGTATGAAAACATAAAATAATTTCATGTACATGTGCCCTTAGGCTATCAAAATAATATAGATATGTATATAGTAATGATCTCGTGAGACCATCTAACCCGCACTGCATATCTACGAGCCTGTACTGAAGTGCTGAACATAGGGACGGGACAAGATCCCGTCGTGCCCAAAAAAGTACATATACATGGCTATATATATACACAAAATAATAATCATAAGCACCTCCGGGACAATGGAGGGCTCCTAATCAGTTGATACCAACTACGGATCTGGATCGAGCTCTCCTCCATGTCTACCTGTGGGCATGAACACAGCGTCCAAAGAAAATGGACGTCAGTACGAATATTGTACTGAGTATGAGAGGCATAAACAATGAAGTAAGACAATGATATAAAGAAGATACTCATATGGAACATCAGAATCTAATTGCCAAGTATAAGAAAACAAATCATGCTGACTTACTCATGCTCATCATCATATCATATCATGTATGCATCATGTATAAACTGCCCGTCCATATCGGATCGGTGTGATAATCATAACATGAGCCTGCGTCCAGGCCTCCCGCGTCCGGGGTAACATCTCATGCCGCCCATTAGTGGTGTCTGCCCATGCCATTTGGCCATGGTGTATCATATAGCTGCCCACTTTGGCGGTGACTGCCCGTCCAAATAGGCGCGGTGTAATAGTAACATCATCATATGCTCATCACAATACGCTTAGCTTATCATAATACATACATAAGGCTCAAGATCAACCATACTCTATCGGTTGATGTAAGGTCGTGATCCCCCGATTGCATTATGGAACAACCATGGACATTCTGCCTCACCTTGAAGGAATTAGCATATAAGGTGAGTGTAAGCGATGAATAACATCATTAGACTTTTTATACTTTAACTCATTACCTTGTGTAACTAATTATAGACATAGGCTCATGAATAAGAAATAAGTTACGCTATAGGATTCATGCCATTAGAAAGAAGGGACTAGCCTCACATACCTTTCTCGTTTAACCAATCTAGCGTTCGTTTATTCTCCTTCAATGTCACGCCTCTACCTTCAAAAGAGGATTCGTACTAATGTTAGTTAATCAATTATAAGAACGCACTACTATTTCTAGAGACAATTGGGCAGCACTTCCTTTGTTTATACTACTTTTCCCATATTTTATATCAACTTCCAACACACACAGCAACAATTACAATATAGCAATCAACAATCATCATTCATATACAATGACCATGATCCACCATTTCTCTTCATTTTTCCCACATTTATGGTTTTGGGTCCGCTATTGTATTTTCTCATGTATCACACTTATCTCATGGTCTACATGTCATTTATAACGTATTCATACTCACAACACACTAACATTCATGTTTCAATTCAACTACCATTCACTCATGGCACTATTCACTCATTTATGACCCATTTGTTATGCTTTTCTACAATTCGGGTATCTTAACCTTCCAATACCTTAAACAACATGAAATGGTCATGAAAATTACCTTAGATGATGGTTGAACAAGCTTTTAATGGATTTACTCCTCTAGCACCAAAACCCTACTTCACTCCTTTTGGGTTTTCTTGAGAAGGATGAACTTTAGTGTGATTGTCACACTTGATTTCGTGGGTCTCATGTAATTGATCACCAATCTCCCTTGAGTTCTTGTAATTGAAGATTAGAGGGTATTCTAGGAGTTTCTAGAGAAAAATATCGTGAAGATGAAATGATTTGAATGAGCTTGGGTCTCTTTTTAATGACTTAAAAATCTATTCCGGAATTAACAGTGACTGAGGTGTACAGTGGTCGTAAAACCACTTTACGGGCTGTATTCTGGTTTACGGTCCGTCCTTCGCGACCGTATTTAAGCATATCAAAACCAGAAAGGCATGCTGGAGAGCATGGCAATTTACGACTCAGTTTACGGGTCGTATTTCGATTTACGGTCCGTATTCCAAGTCGGTTTTAACCATTTGAAGTATTTGACAGAAAGTTGAAATTTTGAAAGGTTGGAGGACGATAGCAGTTTAATGTCCGTAAATCACTTTACGGGCCGTATTCCACTTTACGACCCACTGGGTCAAAGTGTAAACCTGCAACTTTTCATTGTACGTTCGCGGGGAAATTTCCGAGGTGTAACACTTGACATAATCTTATCATAATTCATGCATAGGAACTCAAGAGCAGCTATACTTTATCGGGGTGACATAAGGTTGTGAACCCCCGATTCTATTATGGAGCATTCATAAGCATTCTACCACACCTTAAATGAATTAACATATAAGGTGAGTGTATACAATAAACAACATCAATGGATCATAGTTAGAATCATTAGCTTTAGGATCTTTAGACTTAACTCATCACCATCACTATCATGCTCATTACATATCCCATTTCTCTACCTCATGTGAAGCTCTTGATAATCATAGACTCATAATTTCCAAGATGTAAGAAAGTTATGGGAAAATAGGAGAATTCATGCCATAGGAGTCATGCCTTGGAAAAAGGGGCTAGCCTCACATACCTTTTCATTTAGCTACTGTATCGCTTGATCGTTCTCCTTCAATGTTTGCGTTTCTACCTTCAAGAGAGTTCGTATAAACATTAGTTAATCGATTATATGAACGTGCTTACTAATACTAAAGAAAATTGGGCAGCATTTCCTTTGTTTATACAACTTTCCTCATATCATGTGTCAACTCCCAAACGTCTATAATAACATTCACAACATCATAACCAACAATTTCATTCATCTACATTATCCACATTTCACAATTTCACTTCAATTCCTCCATAATTATGGTCATAGTTCACTATTACGTTTTCTCACATACAATTCTTCTCCCATGTTCTAAATGTCATTTGTAACATACTTATAATCACAACATATCAATATTCATGACTCATTTCAAACTACTACTCAAAATGCCACTATTCTCACATTCATGACCCATTTTCTATCTCCTTCTACAATCCAAGTCTTTCAACCTCTCATTACCTTAAACAACATGGAATGATCATAAAACTAACCTTAGATAGTGTAAGAATAATCCTTGAGTGGAAATACTCCTCTTGCACCAAATTCCTAGTTCACTTCCATTGGAATTCCTTGGCTTGGATGAACTTCAATGAGTTTCTTACACTTGATTTTGTTGGTTTGATGAAGTTGATCATAAATTTCTCTTGATTTCTTGTGGATGAAGAGTGGAGAGGTTTCTAGAGAATTCTTGAACTGTGGAGAGAAAGAATGAAATGAATTAAATGAGATTGGGTCCTTATATCAACTTTTAAAATCTATCCCGACATAAACATACGGACCGACATACGGTCTGTATATTTTATACTGGCCGTATGTCTGGCTGTATGTTTGGTCCAGTGAAGGTCCCATTCTGGGCAGAACATACGGCCAGACATATGGCTAGTATGTTTTATACGGCCAGTATGTTGGACCGTATGTTGCCCAATTTTCCGGAATTCATTCTCGTCGACTCGTTTGATCTCCAATCCTTATGGAACCTTCTTAACACTTGTTTAACACCTCATTCACAATCTAAGGGGCATTATAAATCTTCTCTAAAACATCATTAAGCCATCATTAACTTGTTACTCGTAAATCTCTTCCGATACATAACATATACCTTGTCTTTCATGGCAAACTTTCTTCTCTTACCTCAAATGCCTTTGACATCTCAATTAGGATCATCGAATGCTATTACTTAATGAAACATCGCAAACTTCATGCCCTTCGTTAGTCTATTCGCTGTGTATCAACGCGAAAGTTTTCGAGGTGTAACAGCCTATTCACCTTCTTTATGTCCTGGCACCTCCAAAGTGTGTGATCATGAATTTCGTAGAATTTTTGCTAGATACTTTTTGAGTAATAAGGAGGAGGGGAGAAGTGAACATTGGGCAACTTGACATGATGTATGCTTACCAACCCAAGAAGGTGGACTTGGTTTTAAATCACTATTTGATGTGTCCAATGCATGGTTTGCAAAGCTATGGTGGAGATTTAGAACAACAACAACTTTATGGGCTAACTAAATAGGGAACAGTGATTGCAAGAAGGTGATTCCTACATTAATATAATGGAAATTAGGGACACAAGTATCGAAGAAGATGCTACAAGTGAGGGAAGAAATAGAACATAAAATTTAGTGGAAATAAAAGGAGGTCCATGAAATGTTTGGTATGAGAACTGGACCAAGCTGGGAGCTTTACACTATATGGTCCCTATTGAGTATCCTCTTAATGAGGATCTGGAAGTTGTGGATGATTTGATAGAAGATGAGCAATGGAAGGAGGAGCTGTTGCAATAATCTTTTCCTACAAGGATTTTTGAACACATTAAATTAGTGATTCAATTTGATCAATTGCATAGTAATTGGGACAAACCCTGGTGGATGCCAACAAGCACAGGGAAGTTTACTGTTAATAGTGCTTGAGATATTCTGAGGCACATGAATCAAGAGGAAGAGGACTTTAAAAAATTATGGATCAAAGGGGTCCCTTTAAGATTTCCTTTTCCTGTGGGGTTGTGGAAATTTAAATTACCTATAATAGATAAACTACTGAGCATTCGAATTTCTGTGACTTCTGGTTGTTATTATTGCAATATACCTTAACAGGAAACTATGAAGCATCTGTTTTAACTAGTAGCTTTGCATCAGCAGTTCGGAAAATATTTAGAAATGCAGTTGAAATTTAGATTAATCTGGTGCAAATTCATCAAGTTATAAGAACATGGTGGAAGATTGATTGTTCTAAAAAGTTAATACCAAATCTATATGTTGTTCAACGTTGATCACTTGGAAATTATGGAAAAGGAGTAATACTATTAAGCATGGAAGAAAGTAGTACATGAGATTAATAACAATCTATTCTATCTAAGTAAGTTGAAGTACCCATGGCATAAGATATTTCTTTTTTTTTTTTTTGTGGCCTGAGCTAGTAAAATTCTTAGAAAGCTATAAGCCTATAATAGTCACTAAGATTGTTTGCTAGAAATTACCCAATGAGAGGTGGTTTAAATGTAATACAGATGGAGCTTCAAAAGATAATCCTGGCCTAGTTCGTATGGATTTTATGTAAGGGACTGGAAGGGTGATTTGATTTATGCAGTCTACAAGGAGTTGGGTATTAGTACAAATGTGATTACTAATGCCAAAGCTATGCTGGTGGGGTTGACATTTTGTGTAGGACATAAGCTACACCCTGTAATCTTAGAGACTGATTCTTTGTTGTTGAAGAAAGTTGTGGAAGGTATATGGGAACCTCTATGGTGTATTATTAGAGAAGTGGAGAGGCTTAAAGATTTGAAGGAGCAATTCAACGTGATGAGACCACGTATTCAGGGAAGGAAAACCCTAGCTGATTATTTAACTAACCAAACTTTTATTTTTGCGGGTACATCAAGTTTTTCAACTTTTTCTAAACTGCCTAGTGCAGGGAGGAAAATTCTTAACTTGGACAAGTCACAGGTACCAAATCTTAGAGCCAAGAATGCTAGGAACAAAAGAAATAATGTTGTACAAAATGGACTTAACATTCAATACTGACAAGGCTTCTAATGGTGCTATTAGCATTTGTCATGACCTAACTTAGCTAAGTCGCGCAGGCACCTACCTTTCCCACCTCGGTAGGCGAACCCTTAACCTAAGAATAGTAAAAACATAAACAAATAATTAAATAAGCAGAAGAGATAAAATCACGTAAGTCTGACGATAATAATATAGAAAATATGCGGAAGTAAGGAAAGTACACCCCAGAGTCTGGTCTAATTCATACAAGAGCATCTAACTAGAATTTACAAGTTTGGAATATCAATAATACATCAAGTCCAAATATGTCTCAGAATAGAAAATAAGACATAAATAAGAAGAATCTTCAAGGCGGCAGACGTCTCGTGCTCACCCTGTAGACTCTAATCAACTCTCGGAGCGACTAACAACCACGAGAAACAAAGGTCGAACCCACCAGGAATTCTGCATTCATAAAGGAATGCAGTAAGTGCAGGTCAGTACAAAACCACATTACTAGTAGGTATCATAGGCCGACTAAGTTTAGCTAAGTTAATCCAGACAATAAAGTAACATAAATAGGTAAATCAACAAGTATAAGCCAACACAACAGATACCAAGTACACGTTGTCACCTAGGTTATAACATCTAATCCCAAGGGTGCCAAGTCTCAATATAATCAATCCTAATCAAAATAATACAAGTATATCAGCAGATCATCAACATAAAGCCATAATGCAATGCAATGCAATAATGTATGAAATGTGGATGCAGTGCAATGCTGTGTACACATGTACTTCGGACGGAAGTATCGATGTCTTGGTAGCATAACCCATGGGGTACCCACAGAGTCCATTTACCTCACGGTCTGGAAACAACCTGGATACTGCTACCTTATGCTCCCAGGACAAACCTCGGGAGTCGCTACCACACAACCACGATTCCGGGACAACCATTGTATATCGGTCCTCACGTCACTCTCATCCAACTGAGCCCAGCTCATCACAGTGTTTCCTCAAGTGTTATCAAAATATCAACAGTATATCATGAAGGATGAGAATGCGTGCAATGCATGAGTTCCATGTCAATAATCAGATCAATATCACAAGTACTAAGCAAGTGTACACCAACAATATCATGAAAAGGCCACACAAGCTATATAGAACACTATTTGCGTATCAAACATCAACAAGTAAGATACCAAAATATCATGAACAATATACATCAATAGTCTCCAACATCTATTATCACCACGTGGCATCAAGCCAACAACAATAAAACAAATCAAGTCACAACACAATGGTGTGGCTAGCCCCATTCACACAACCGAGCCCAACCTAAGAGAATATCCAACGCAACTTCATACCTAAAAGGTTACATGCTTTCTCCGACAATATTATCTAAAATATATGCTTCCCTAAAGGAAGTCTCACCAAAGGGTAAACCGTAACCTACAAAACCCCCTCTTTGCTCTTGCCATTTAAGAGAAATCTAGGCATGGATTAATGATTAGGAAAAGTTAATGAATGATTTAGAGACAAGAGTGTTACCTCAGAGAAGAATCAGTGAAAACCCTCCCAAAATCGCCTCCTTAAGCCTCAAGAACGAGTATAGGAAATGACTTAATGTCTAAGGGTTTTAGCACATTAAAAGGCCCCTGACTCAGCTAATACCGCTTCTGCAGCAGTCCTGACTCGGCGGCCAATCAGACTGCCACGACGGACTACTCATGTCACGACCCAGCTAGGGGCCGTGACGGGTACCCGGGGCTAACTACCAAGCACTGCTTGTGCCATCACTTATTAAGCTTATTTAGCAATCATTTATCCGATTCATGCTAAATTTATAATAAAATCCATTTTTATTTAGGAACGAAATGCTTTTATACATACGAGCCCTTAGGTTAGCAAAATAATATACACACACACACACACACATATATATATATATATATATATATATACACAATGACCATGCCATGAAACCACACGACCCACGTCGAGTATCTACGAGCCTTTAAGAGATGACATCTACAACTGTACACAAAAGAATCATCATAGGCACCTCTGAGACAATGGAGGGCTTTCAGTCAACTAGCAGTCTCTAAGAATCCGGAGCAAGATCTCCTCCCTGTCTACCTGTGGGCATGAACACAAAGTCCAAATAAAAAGGACGTCAGTACGAATATTGTACTAAGTATGTAAGGCAGGAATGAAATAAACAAACAGAATAGAAAGATCATGAGTCATGGGACAAAGATATAACCTGCACACATGTCATAGGCAATCGTATTATTATTATTATCATATTTCACATTTTACACAATCATAGTACCCATGTTATCACATCCAATACATCATCACGTACGTCATCATATGCCTCATCACATCATAATCTGTATCGTTACCCGCGTCTGGGTAACCCTCATATGCCGCCCACTAGTGGTGATCATGCCCGGCCCTCTCGGCTCGGTGTAAACATCGCAGCCCACATTAGCGGTGACATGCCTGGCCATATAGGCGCGGTGGGATCATACGCAGCACGTAGTAGCGGTGACATGCCCGGCCATATAGGCGCGGTGGAAATCTTATCATCAGAACAACAATCATAACACATCATTATTATACATCTCAAGCCATAGCATCATGTTATCATTTCTTAGTGCTCCATGTATCCCATAGTGTTACAAGTTAGCATTACTTATCATCTTATTGTCATAACATACAATAGCATTAAGAGCATTCATTAAGCTTTAAGACAACCATACTATGTCGGGGTGACGTAAGGTCGTGAACCCCCGATTGTATTATGGACATTTATGAGTATCATGCCTCGCCTTGAAGGGAAGAAAACGTAAGGCAAGTGTTAACAATAATAGCATCATTAGCATTGTAGGAACATCATGCCACAATTTCTTGAGTCTCTAGACTCTAGCTCATTGTCATCACTATCATGCTCATAGGGGATTTAATATATAGAAGGACTCTTAAGCTTCATCTTATAGAAGGATTTGTGGAAATCTTGAAGGATTCATGCCTTTTGAAAGAAGAGTTAAGCCTCATACCTTTGTCGTTTAAGCAATTTAGCGTTTGCTTATTCTCCTTCAATGTCACGCCTCTACCTTCAAAAAGAGGATTCGTACGATCGTTAGTTAACCAACTATAAGAACGCACTACTATTTCTAGAGAAAATTGGGCAGCACTTCCTTTGTTTATACTACTTTTCCCGTATTCCATATCAACTCCAAATCACCCACAATAACAATCATAATATAGCAAATCACAATTATCATTCATATACAATGGCCATGATCCACCATTTCTCTTCATTTTTCCCCACATTTATGGTTTTGGGTTCGCTATCGTATTTTCCCATGTATCACACTTATCTCATGGTCTACATGTCATTTATAACATATTCATACTCACAACACACTAACATTCATGATTCAATTCAACTACTACTCACTCATGACACTATTCACTCTTGAAAGACCCATTTGCTATGTTTTTCTACAATTCAGGTATCTTAACCTTCCAATACCTTAAACAACATAAAATGGTCATGAAACTTACCTTGGATGATGGTTGAACAAGTCTTGAGTGGAGTTTCTCTTCTTAGCACCAAAGCCCTAGCTCACCTCCTTTGGTTTTCTTGAGGAAGATGAACTTTTCTTGAGTTTCACACACTTTGATTCATGGATCATGTGGCGTTGATCTTGGTTTTCTTTTGATTCTCTTGGATTATTGTGGATGAAGTGCTTTGAAGTGTTCTAGAGAGTTCTTGAATTGGAAAGATGATAAATGAAATAAAACGAGCTTGGGGTCCCTTATACTTAACTTAAAAATCTAATTTTTCTGAACAGTATTCGGGGTGTACAGTGGCCGTAAACCCAGTTTACGGGCCGTACAGTGGTTTACGGTCCGTCCTTCATAGCCGTATTTAAGCATATCAGAAACAGAATTATCTGCTGGGATCATGGTGGTTTACGGTCATAGTTTACGGGCTGTATTTCAATTTACGGTCCATAAACTGAGTCGTATTTTACCATTTCAACATTTGACAGAAAGTTGAAATCTTGGAAGGTTGGAGGACGACAGCAGTTTATGGTCCGTAAACTACTTTACGGGCCGTCTTCCACTTTATGACCACTGGGCCGAAGTGAAAATTCTGCAACTTTTCACTGCACGTTCACGGGGAAATTTCCGAGGTATAACAACTCACAAATCCTTTAGCTGCTTTAGCGGACAGGCGACCGCTATAGTTATGCCGCTGATGCAGTACTGGTGCCGCCATAGTGGGCACCAGAACCAAATTCATCAAAATAACACAATCTCAATCCCGAAATCCCAACTAATACCCGAGGCCATCTTCTCACAAACCACAAACATAGACACACATAAAAACACGCTACAAACACACTTGTGGCCTCGAAATTCCCAACGGAGGTCTCGTTGACTGAGTCAACCCCCGATACCTCAATTCCAATTTCCCAACCAAAGTCCCACCTGAGTGCATTGGGATTTGCACCAGATATGCACACAAGTTCTAAATCACCATCTGGACCTCTCAAAATCGATGGATTTATGAAAAAGGTCCGTTTACCGTAAAGTCAACTTTGAGTCAATCATTTTTTGCTTTAAGTCAAATTCCCCCCAAAACATATCCAAACCAACTCCGATGACCATGAGAAGCATGCCAACGGTCCCTGCGGGTCAAATATGAGCTAATAAAGCTCAGGAAAGGGTCAAAAGTGTCGAAAACGCAATAACAACCAAACGCATCGTTACATCAGATACCAATTAAATAATTGCTCATCCTCGAGCGACAAGGAAGAGAACAGGGAAAGATACCTGAGCCCGCAACAACTGGGGTTATCTCAACATATAACAGGCTTCTCTTACTAGGAAAGATTCTCATCAAACCAAACCGAATACCAACGAATGATATAGGAACCATCAAAATGGCACTTCCTCATCATAGAGACATAAAAGATCGACTGGACGCTTAACAGACCTGGTGAACAACTAACACACAAAACGTAGGATCAACCAACAAACAATCTAAAACAAGCCACTACACCTCGGGCTGACTTGCCCTCCTTCGCACATCCCATGACACTCTAGTTGGATTTAACCTTCAAACCTGCTCACTCACTTTACCAGTCACAACTCTCTAAACTTAGCTCAAGCTTCATCTCTCATATCCCCGCATTCGAATTCTTTTCACAACTGATCCTCGAATAAACAAATTGCTCTACTCGAATTCTCTAATTTGATAAAATTGCATCTCTGAACACGATCAATAGGCCCCACAAACACTTTCCCAAACCAACGCAATCCCTTGAAATATGGTCATAAACCATAGCCCATTCCGAACTAATAAAATACTCTAATTCCGCTAACTCTTTTTCACATATCTTTTAAGCCCGTTACTCGCACTGTAATTCCTTAGAACATATGAACATACATAGCAAAATTCTGAACCCATAACTTGCTCTCGCCAAAAGGAACCCTTGATTTATCTGAGACCCTTACGCAATTCCATCAAGACTGATCTTACTGACATCCAACTTGGCTAGTTCCAAGTCTTCTTAATGTCATACCCCGATCTTACAGATACATTATGATTCTTTTATTTCACCATACTCAGATCAAATATAATCTGTAATCATAATGTATCTGTAACATAATACAATAAGACACATCGGTTGATGGAGCCGCTTACAAAACCGACATTCTATACCAACGACTCTGTCTGCAACGTCTCTAACATCAACCAAGACATCATGGCATAATTCTCTGACCCGGAAACTCTCCAGGGGCAAATGGAGTTTGCCAACTTCGCTGGAACATCTTCTATAATAGCTTCTACTCATCTGGGTGTACCTGCGCGGCATGAAACGCAGCCCCGGAAGAAAAGGGGTTAGTACGAGCAATGTACTGAGTATGTAAGGCATGAATAGTAACATAGTAAGAGATGTAATTACGAATAATAACAGAATGGAGATATAGAGCATATCATGGGGTAAAACAGTAACCTGTACATCTGAGTGCCCTTTTAGGCGGGTACCATGCATGCTTAGTGCTGCGGAACGTGCAGCCCGATCCATATATATATATATATATATATATATATATATATATATATATATAAGCCCGATCCATTTATATATTACATTGCTGCGGAACGTGCAGCCCGATCCATTTGTATACATTATGTTGCTGCGGAACGTGCAGCCCGATCCATTTATATATATTATATTTCTGCGGAACGTGCAGCCCGATCCATTTATATATATTATATTGCTGCGGAACGTGCAGCCCGATCCATTTATCCACATATCCCGCGTCCGGGACGATATCATAGTATACCAACTGATCAGGTGGCTATGCGTCTATAGCGCCTCACCTTTTCCATTACCCCATATACTTATACATATATCATGTTCATGTATCATATACATATATCATATATGTATGTCATGTAAGCAGCATTTAGGAGGGCCCAAAGAATGTTATGTCTCTATCGGAGTGACGTAAGGTCGGTAACCTCCGAATACATATTATGGAAGACTCGATGAACAAGTATACTTACCGACACCTGAAAGCTCAGAAACAAGTTTCGGGTCAATCCGATTTAGTATAAGAAAGTTATGAGCGTTTGAAGTACAGAACCTTTTATTAACGTTTCAGAAGCTATTTTTGGAAAATCAAAGCAATAATCATACCAAGTACCTTTCGAATATCGCTATGGATCAAATCAACATAGAACTTTTGGAACCATATGCACGTATCAAAATGTATCAGAGACTCGATGGGATAATCAAACGTGTTATCATTTGAAAATCAAGACATTAGTCATATCAATTATCTGTCGAATGCCATTCGGAAACATATCAACCGAACTCTGGGCATCATAGATAGGCATCAAACCATACGAAACAGCTTATGGAAATCAAGAACGTTAGCCATCCTAGTGGCTCTAAGAATAGGAGTTTCTTTGAAATCATACATATACTTTGTCATGTTGGTTTCACAAAGATCATGCCAAAAGAAAGAAAGGGTAAGCCTTACATACCTGCTCCACGTCCTATTAGCTACGCTTAATTGTCCAATCTCGTTATCGCTAGTCTACATTCAAGAAGATTTACATAATCATTAGATTCATCGTCACACACACTTGTCTTAATCTTTCAAATAAATTCACTTATGATCTGCCGAAATTTCGGCAGCATCTCCCCTGTAAGTACACCATCCCGAGAATCTAACTCGGCCAAATCATCAATCAACAATCTAAGAATTCAACTCGGCCAAATTATCAACAACAATACCAACAATCATGCCAACAACATCAACAATCAATTCAAGACGCATTCTATCATTAACAACCTTTGTCATACAATTCAACGGTATTTCATTTATATTCAATTCAATTCACATAACATTCAAAACGACCCAATCAACATACTACTTCACCCGAAACCTTCCAAATTTAACAAGAACAATAACAACCTACTTCCTTCTTTCAAATTCAATCACAACAACCCAACTTACAATCTTCTAACACATGTCACACTTCCAAATTCATGAATTATATTTACAACCTACACATTAGCACTATCATTCCTACAAATATAAGAAACCATACTAATGTCACACTAACTTCTTACATATTCCACAAATGATCACACTTCATTTCCAACCATTAAATCCTCATTTTACATCATAGAATCTACCGCAACAACAATTAAAATACTAAGTAAAATCAATTCATCACATCTCACCAATCCAACCCCTATTCGGCCACATCCCTATACACACCTATTTCATGAATTTCATCCATTTCTACATTCTACAACATTCACAAACCATCTCCAACATATAGAAAAGGGGATTAAATCTTACCTTCATCCTTTGACTTCTCCACTCGGCTAGGACTTGTGAATTACACAAATAAAGGCTTTGCTTGCTCCAACAACTCCTTCATGTTGATGAGGGCCTTCCATTTGGTTGAAATACTAGAAGAAAATAATTTTTCTTGATCAATTTCTATAACCTCATATTATGGAATCATGGCCGAATGGCCTTTATTTTCTTTCTCCAAGTTTTCTTCTTGGAGTTTTCATGAATAATTGTCTTGCTTTGTGAGCAATTGTCCACATATATATTTTTAGCCTCATCAAATAGCATATGGACACATGCCCCTTCTCCCTTTTTCTTGAAGTTTCTTAAAAATAAACAAAGAAGACTAAGTATCTTCTTATGTAAGCTTTAGTCCATCTATATTTATAATTAGCCTCATTAAATAAAAATGTGGTCATATACTTATATGCCACACGACCAACATGGCCCCCTTCAAGAACCTTCTTGAATATTTTGTGAAATTCCCATTTTGCCCCTAGCCTTCCACAATATTACCATGAACCACTTTGTGAATTTCCTTTTTTACCCTTAACCTTTCTCAATATTTCCATACTAATAAACAACTTGTACATTAAAATAATTTTGGAAAATAGTCTTGCCCTTAACTTACCACGACTTCCTTTAAATATCCGAGTGTACGGAATACGGGATATAACACTTAAACCCTCAAATCCTAATACAGGAACCATACCACTGAATATCTCGCCGAGCAAAGTCCGTCGGAACCCAACTGATCACTATAAAGACCTCTCGCACAACAGTTCCTCCTCAAATTTGAACTAAGCTTGTTGTATACCATTATTCTGTCCAAGTAACTGTGCTCAGAAAGTATCATCAAATCCACTAGAAAACCCTGACAAAGCTCGGTAAATCTATCATACCTCAAATCTGAGTCGAAATGCTTCGAATCCATAGATATCTTCCTGGAAGAATAATCACACTTTTAAGCTTACTCGAACAACGCTGACCCTGAATGAATGCACAACTCTCGAGTATCACCAATAGTTATTAGAACTCACTCCAAATTTCGAAAATAATCACAGTCCTATCACACCTCTGTGGTGGTCAATTCTCATCTTTTCCTCACGGATAGTAATTATATAACCATCGAACCTCTCATAGTGTCACCTCGATATGCTAAAAAATTCTCCAAAAGTATCCAGTCTTACACTGCCGCTCTAAATCTCACGGAATCACTCCCAAGTCTTTAATAACCAAAAGCACTTACCCAAACTGTCCAGTCAATATTACTTACAATCATAATGAATTACCATGAGTAAGGTCTCACCTCGACAATATAACTCTAGTCCTCACATGATAGGATTCCTCAATCTTCTCTCTTAAGGCATAATAACTCATCCACTGTAGAAGGTCACAAAACTTAACTGACGGTGTACCACCAAGCAACATTTTTTAAACCTCAACAAGTCGGTTCACTAAAATATGCTTCTCATTAGTCACAGATCACGAACCTTACGGAACTCTGTCATATCACATAGTCCATACATGTAGATTTCCTTCTTAAGCTCTAGCAACAAACACATCTCAATTGGAATGTGCAAGGAAACGATAACACAATCCATACTGGCCCAATAAATCCCAGGATGTACCTTTTTCTTATTAATTCACACTCAACTATACCTTTCTCGACTTGTCAATTTCCCAATTTCTAATCACTTCACGATCATCGATACCGTAAGCAATCCTCGAATCCATTTCATTGAATACGACATAATCATAAATCTCGTAAACTAGCCGAATTAATCCTGGAGATAGGATCGTACCACACACTCTGCACAATAGCATTTCCTTCACGCTTACCACTCTGAACTAAACATTCTCTAAAATCGGTGTATCATGTATCTCACTGAAGCGTCCTTGCCCGAATTTCCCTACTCAATTTCCAAAATATGTACCTAAATTAATTCAGCTGACCCGTCATCGATCTACCATGTCAATATCCATGCCCGCTAATCCCTTATTCAAATCCTTAACGTTGCTAGTCCTCCAAGAATTACCTCTTACCTCAATTATCGGATCTGAATACCTCTAATCACTTCTTACCTCAGTATCCAGGAATACAAGGTTCCTAACCTTAGCCTATCACTTACCTCTATTAGTTTATGACATAACTGGACATACCAACTCATCCATAAACTCTCAAGCCCGCTCTATGCTGTACGATCGCAACCAAGCTCTCATATCACTAATTCTTGTCTCTACGATTTTGTTTCTGCCCTTAACCTCGAAGATACCAACCAACCTCATCGGTCACCCTTTTTCAAACACGACTCATGTACTCGTGTTACATCACCTCAAGCCTTACGAACTTTAATCCCTGAACCCGATAGCAAGATGCCTCATTGTAACCCTTCCATTCCCGTATTCCATCTCAAATCACTCTATCACTATTAACTAACAACACTTAAATCTACTCGATCCTCTAAACCAATCATTGGTCTGAGCCGAACGAACCACAAACAATATCAATACCTCTCCTCAAATTGAATTGTAGCAACCAGTAACTTCGTATGTCATTAACTTATCGCATATGCCCGTAATTGAAGTCATTTCCATTAGTCGATTAATAACTCCTCAGAAGTCTACAACCCAGTCAATTTACCGATCAACGATGTGCCAGTAGCATTTACTTAATAAACGAGTAGTCTTTTAAGATCAACAAGCTCATATCAAGAATAACGTTTGACATCAGTCTCAACCTTATCCTGACAACCATATCAGATACAAATTTTTCCATTCCTAATTTCATGAAAATTACTCATGTCTAAGATGTTCTATGAAGTCTTACTTCACTACACGCTTTCCACAATAGTCTTCCTTCATATCTTTATTGTCAACTTCTTTTCTTTATTACACGCGGCCACAATACGTTTTCCCAATTCGATGGCCATTACCGAACTTACACTTTTTCTCATATACTGAAGTCTAATACTCTACCGCTGCTGAATCATCGATCCGCCACTGGTACACCAATGTCACGCACACCATTATTAAGCCTTGACGAAGCTGAAGTCAAACAGATCAGATCATCGAGCAACACACTATTGAAACATGGAGACACTGTAACCTCTGAACTATTTTTCCCCTTTCTCACGAACTCTCACAGTAATCAAGTCTAATCATGACTCTACATAACAATCGAGTCTAATCGTGATTCCACACAGTCGAATCCTCAGGCCATAACTAAAGACTGAACTTGATCACGTTCCCGAATCAGAATAGCATATCTCGAACCCAAACCACAACACGCCATATATCAACTATTTGCATAAGAATTTAAGGACGAGTGTCCACCCTCTGTGGGTGATTAAGATAAGAAAGTTCAGATACCAATTGGAATTGACTAGATACAAATTTGAATGAAGTCGCACAAGAGAATGAACGAATTAGAAGTTTTCTAAATGTCCTATAGCCTCTCGTAGATAAGTACAGAGCTCATCGTACCGATCCACGAGAGTCTACTAGATACACTCTTGTATTATAGATCTACTAGATACACTCTTGTATTATAAACCAGGTAACCTAAGGCTCTGATACCAACCTCTCACGACCCAACTTAGCTAAGTCACATCGGCACCTACGTTTCCCAACTCGGTAGGTGAACCCCAAACCCAACAATAGTAAAAACATAAACAAATAATTAAATAAGTGGAAGAGATAAAATCACGTAAGTCTGACGATAATAATGTAGAAAATATGTGTAAGTAAGGAAAGTAAACCGCAGAGTCTGGTATAATCCATACAATAGCATCTAACTAGAGTCTACAAGTTTGGAATATCATTAATACATCAAGTCTGAATATGTCTCGGAATAGAAAAAAAGACATAAATAAGAAGAATCTTCAAGGCGGCGGACGTCTCGTGCTCACCCTGTGGACTCTAATCAAATCTCGGAGTGACTAACAACCACGAGAAAAAAAGGTCGAACCCACCTAGATTTCTGCATTCATAAAGGAATGCAGCAAGTGGAGGTCAGTACAAAACCACAATACCGGTAGGTGTCATAGGCCGACAAAGTTTAGCTAACATAATCTAGACAATAAAGTAAGATAAACAGGTAAATCAATAAGTGTAAGCCAACACAACAGATACCAAGTACACATCGTCACCTAGGTTATAGCATCTAGTCCCAAGGGTGCCAAGTCTCAATATAATCAATCTGAATCCAAATAACACAAGTATATCAACAGATCATCAACATAAAACCATAAAGGAATGTAATGCAATAATGTATGAAATGTGGATGCAATGAAATGCTGTGTACACATGTACTCCAGACGAAAGTATCGACGTCTAGGTAGCATAACCCATAGGGGACCCACGGAGTCCATGTACCTCACGGTCTGGCAACAACGTGGATATTGCTACCTCACATTCCCGGAACAAACCTCGAGAGTCGCTACCTCACAACCACGATTCCGGGACAACCATCGTATATCGATCCTCATGTCACTCTCATCCAACTGAGCGCAGCTCATCACAGTGTTTCCTCAAGTGTCATCAAAGTATTTACAGTATATCATGAATGATGAGAATGCGTGAAATGTATAAGTTCCTTGTCAATAATTAGATCAATATGATAAGTACCAAGCAAGGGTACACCAACAATATCATGAAAATGCTGCACAAGCCATATAGAACACTATCCGCGTTTGAAACATCAACAAGTAAGATACCACAATGTCATGAAAAAGATATGTCAATAGTCTCCAATATCTATTATCACCACGTGACATCAAGCCAACAACAATAGAACAAATCAAGTCACAACACAACAGAGTGGCTAGCCCCAATCACATAGCCAGGCTGAACCTAAGAAAATATCCAACCCAACTTCATACCTGAAGGTTTACATGCTTTCTCCGACAATATTATCTAAAATATATGCTTCACTAAATGAAGTCTCACCAAAGGGTAAACCGTAACCTATAAAACCCCCTCTTTGCTTTTGCCATTTAAGAGAAATCTAAGCATGGATTATTGATTAGGAAAAGATAATGAATTATTTAGAGACAAGATTGTTACCTAAGAGAAGAATCAGTGAAAACCCTCCTAAAATCTCCTCCTTAAGTCTCAAGAACGAGTATCGAAAATGACTTAATGTCTAAGGGTTTTAACACATTAAAAGGCCTCTGACTCAGCTAATACTGCTTCTGCAGCTTCGTGACCGCTGCAGCGATCCTGCCTTGGCAGCTAATCAGACCGCCACGACGGACCACTCGTAAAGCCCTTAGCCGCTTCAGCGGCTAGGCAACCATTATAGCAGTGCCGCTAATGCAGTACTGGTTCCGCCATAGCGGGCACCAGAACCAGATTCCTCAAAATAACACAATCTAAATCCCGAAATCCCCACTAATACCCGAGGCCATCTGGTCACAAACCGCAACCACAGACACACATAAAAACACGCTAGGAATGTACTCGTGGCCTCAGATTTCCAACGAAGGTCTCGTTGACCGAGTCAACTCCCGATACCTCAATTTTAATTTCCAAACCCACATCCCAAAATGCACCTGAGTGCGTTGGGAACTGAACTATATATGCTCACAAGTTCTAAATGACCATTCGGACCTCTCGGAATCCACGGGTTTCTCAAAAGGTCCGTTTACTCAAAAGTCAACTTTGAGTCAATTATTTTTCGCTTTAAGCCAAATTTTCCCCAAAACTTATCCAAACCAACTCCGATGACCTTAAAAAGCGTGCCAACGGTCCCCGCAGGTCAAATATGAGCTAATAAAGCTTAGGAAATGTTCAAAAATGGGTCGAAAACGCAATAACGACCAAGCGGGTTGTTACAGCATTAGGCTCATCCCATTGAGGAATGGTTAGTAAATGAGAAGTATAAGTTTATTGTAAAGTGATTGTAACGATCTTTTTTTTTTTTAAATCAAAGCAACCAACATGATGTTGATTGAGTTTTATTCAATCAAAATAGTCTGTATGGTAGAAAATTGGCCAAAAGTGCCTACAATAAGACATGCAAATCAAATACAAAAGTCAAGAAAAACATGCTGCTCTTATGCTTCAACCTTGGATTGATGCAATCCTTCAAGTTGATGCTAGGCTGTAGTTGTCATCCTGCTTCTGTTTTTGCTGCTAACTTCCTCTATGACAATGTTTTTTGAATAATCATCAGTGTCACACTAACAAACTAAGTTACTAAGGAGATTTTTTCAATAGAATAAACCAAAAGGTTGATACCATACATTGGATAGAACTTCCCTAGTAACTATGTATCAGACATGAGACTAATTTGGCTAGTTTGATGCTGCATTTCCCAAATTAATATATGATGCTGAAATACCATGTAGTCTTAAGCTTGGCATTTACATTTTGTTAGCCAAAAAAATAACCTTTGCCTCAGCTGGAAGATCCTGAAAAGAATGATATTGAATAACACATTGTATCAGACTGCTTCCTTCCTGCAACATCTTGGAGTTGTTGAGATTTCCCTATTGTATGATGTTTCCATTATAAGCCACCTCAAAGCTCTCACCAGGTGCTATGGAATCAAGAAATCAATCTGAAAATTATTGCCTTCTCCATGCTGTTGAGTTTCTGCTTCTGAAGTTAACTAGTATCCTTGATGAACTGCAACACCTTCATTGTATTGCTGCTGTGAATGCAGCTACTGCTGTAGTGATGAGCAAACTGTAGAAGCACTTCAATTTGGTTCCCTGCAATTATATACTTTGTATCTGAAGATAGGTAACAAAGCCTTATCCATGTTTAATATTTTCTTGGCATCGGATGGTAGCTCCTGAAAGTTATTAACATGTAAAGTACATGAAAAATTGAGCACACAGTTAGCTAAACAGTCTGCAAGTGCATTGCCTTCCCTCAGTATATGAGCAAACTGCACTTGCCCCTTATTACTCCAATATTGTATTCTCCTTATCTCCATTCTGATGTTCCAAAGGATACTCCATATCTTCTTTATGATGTTTAGCAAAGCCAAGGAATCAGTTTCAATAATCACAGGCAAGAACTGATGTGTCACACAATATTCAATACCATTACTTATTACTATAGCATCTGCACAAATATTGATAGTATCATTCAGTGTTCTAGCTATAACATACATTAAATCTCCTCTATCATTTCTTATGCAATAGGTAGCAGAAATCATCCCTGGATTTCCCCTAGAAGCCCCATTAGTGTTGTACTTGAACCAAGACTTGATGAGTAAGCTACCTGCTGCAGCCAAGGATACAAAGACTTGATGAGATTATGCAGATTCAAATTTATACTACGGATCACCATAGTTCTGCTCATTCTTCTTCCATGCATTATGGCATTTGTCTTCTTAAGTTGCCAACACACCATAGCTGGTATAGCTTGCACAATAGTCTTCAACTTAGCATGACACACACTTTCCCACCACTTCACTATTGTTTGATGAATCTGCACAAAAGGCTCAGTAATTCCTGCCGCTTCTTTATAATATTGCCATATGGATTTGGCAAAGGAACCAGTTAAGAACAAGTGCTGCAAAGATTCCTCCTGACTAGGATCATCACAACATCTACATCTACAAGCAATAGAAATCTGCATTCTCTTGAGCACATCATCTTCAGGTAACTTAAGTCTCCACACTCTCCATGGTAAGAAGGAAATTTTGAAAGGAAGACCCTTGACCCACAATTTTTGGTAAAACGAAGAAGTTTCCTGTTTCTATCTAAGAATATTCCAAGCACTTCTTACTGAAAATTCTCCTGAACTAGTTAAAGTCCACCAAGGTCTATCCTTCTCTGAATTCTACTGAACAAACACCAATTCATTCCTAACATGCTCCAAAACATTTTCAGGAAAGTGAGCTTCCATTTCTGCAAAGTTCCAACCATCTTCTGTCATTACATCAGCAACTTCCACAATGTTAGTATTACTGTGATCAGTCTCATGTACAAAATGACTAATTGCACCAAGCTTTGTCTAGTTATCATCCCATGCATCACATGAACCATTGTTTGGCTCCCACCATATGAACTAATCTACTTCATCTCTGGCATGCATCATCATTTTCCATATCAGAGATCCCCCCTTCCATTGAACTCTAGTAGGCTTAAGTTTCTTACAGTACTTGTTCCATATGAAGTTTGACCATATGGAATTAATAGTTCTAAAAATCCTTTATAACTTAGCATATAGAGCCTTTGAAACATCATACAAGGATCTGAAACCAAGGCCACCTTCTTCTTTTGGCAAATAGATGTTTTACCATGACACCCAGTGTTTACTTCTTTCCTCTACTTTGTTACTCCAGAAAAATCTTGCAAAGATCCTGTGCATTTCATTAATAGTGTACTTAGTAGGCACTATAGCTGACAAACTATACATAAGTATACTCTGAAGAGCACTGCTGATAAGAACAACTTTCCCTCCATAAGATAAAAGTTTTTCTCTGTTATACCCTGTATATTTATACGTTGAAGTATTCGCAAGCAAATTGACTCGAGTTAAAGGCGGAATTATTTTCGGACACGAAATAGAAATCTTTAATTTTCAATTTTAATTAGTACATAAATTATTTATAAATTTTATTTGGCGTAAAAATATTATTGGAGATTAGGAACAAATTAATTATGATTAAATTATTAAGTAGGGATTAGTGATTAATTAATTTAATTACGGAACTAGTGGGGGAAAAAAAGAAAAAAAAAGATTAAGGGGCTGCCATGTGGCACCAATTGGCCAAGGATTAGTGGCAGCCACGTGCCACTACAAGGAAAGCCATATAAGTGAGATGATTGAAGAATCAACAATTCATTCCATGGATTTCCTTAATGAAAACTTAGAAAGAAAAAAAAAATAACTTCCATGGCTGCTCGGCCAGCCATGGATGGAGGAAGAAATATTTTTCTTTGCATGATGTGATCAAGGTGCAAGTGGTTTGTAAGTTCATGGAGTTGATAGCAACATTGAATATTGAATCGAGGAAGAAGAAATTGCGAAATTGGAGCAATTAAGAGTAGAAATTCCTCCGATAAAATTAAGGTAAGATTTTCTTGTTTTATGGTGTAATTGTGTTAACAGTGTTGTAATGGAGTTATTAAAATTGGATTGAACGAAATTGGAAGTAAGAAAATGCATAAAATTGATATTATATGAAATCATGGGTTGAGATGGATTTAGAAGAAGTTGTTGGGTTGTTAGAATTGTTATGGGCTGAATTGTGAAAATTTTATATGTATATCCTTGTTGTTGGTATTTCTGTGTTAACAGGAGAATAATATGAAATTCGGGTTAGGCAAATATATAGGGGAAATGCTGCCCAATTTTCGTTAAGTCCTTAACTAATGGAAGACCCTAAACGAGGATGTATAAGTTAAAGAACAAGTTCTATAAAGTGATGAGCTACGGTTTACGACCTAGAAAGTATGGTTACTGAAGATAACGTTACCTTTATGTTAAATAGGCCAAAAGAGCGACAAAGCGAACGGTTTTGCGATTAGTCGTCAACAGGTATGTAAAGCTGTCCCTTCTTTCTTTTGGCATGTCTTAGATTTAAGTGATGAATGATATGAGATTTGGGGTAATCCTATTCATAAGTCTTGAGTGTAATTCATGATTCTTATTCACTTCTTAATATTAGGACTCTTAAGTGATTAAGCTATTGCCCCTCGAGTCCGCTTTATGTTGCATAGTAGTTGGGATGTAAAAGTTCCTATTCCTAAAGACTCTATGATGATTAATGTCCTTGACTTTCAATAGCTGGTTCACATTATTTTGATACATGACATATGATTCCTGAGGCTCTATTTGATATAGTTCATATCGACATTCAAAGAATACCTAACATGACTATTGCCTTGACATTCGAGTGTTAGTTAGTCTACTTATCCTATTGAGTCTCATATGATGATGTAATTGCATATGGTTGCTCATGATATTCTACTTGTGCATACTGTTATTGTATCATTCACCGAGTCCCGGGCCGGGTATGAATTCGTGCACAGTTTCACTGCATTGTTCACCGAGTCCCTCACTAGAGGGTCGGGTACGTTATATGATGATATGATGATGTGATGATACGATGATATGATTATGGCACCGAGTCCCATGATGGTCCGGGTACGGTATACGTGTACACGACTTTATTCACCGAGTCCCTCACTAGAGGGCCGGGTACGGTATATGTATATGATGATATGATGGTATGATGATATGATGATATGAATTTATTCACCGAGTCCCATAATGGGCCGGGTACGGTATATGATAATGATATGCATGATTTTGTTTCGTAAGGCACAGGTACAGTGATTTCTTGATTATCATACTTGTCTCCTGGAATCTCTACTTCAGTTATGATCTTCCTTATTGTATTTCATGCTTTATATACTCAGTACATATTCCGTACTGACCCCCTTTCTTCGCGGGGGCTGCGTTTCATGCCCGCAGGTACATATAGTCGATTTGGCGACCCTTCAGCATAGGACTTCTACTCAGCTGTTTTGGAGAGCACCGTTGTTCCGAAGTCTAGACCTTTGGTTCATATCTTGTGACGTATATGTATGTTTATCCAGGGGTACGACGGGGCCCTGTCGCGTCATATTTTGCTATTCGTACTTTTTGAGGTCTGTAGACATACGTGTGGTTGTGTATAAGTTCTGTTCAACTGTGTCTATACGATGTGCTATGATATGATATTGATATGTAGTGGCAGCCTTGTCGGCTTGCGTATCATTTTATGAGTTGATCAGTTGTGACTCCTCAGGAGACAGTCTGTCTGACTATACATATATGATGACGTTATGAACCGTTGGAGTTCTTTTGCAAGTTTCCATATTGTTCATAGATTCAGTTTGGTTATATTTACCAGGTACGTATACGGGTGTCCAGGTCGGGCACTAGTCATGGCCCATGGGGTTGGGTCTTGACAAAAGTGGTATCAGAGCAGTTCATCCTCAGAGTGTCTACAGACCGTGTCTTGTAGAGTCTTGTTTATCGGTGTGTTGTGCACCACATCTATAAACAGAAAGCTACAGGACATTTAGGATGTTAACTTTCTTTCATATCTAAGATCGTGCGATAGAGCCCAGCCATAGGAAGTGAAATTCCTTATACTAACCTTTGATTTCAGCTGAAGAACGACATCGACAGACGGAAGCGACTGACGATATTGGAAGTTACAAATTACACAGGTAAGTAACGGTGCGAAAGAGGCATGTCGGATAAGGTAAGAATATTGAAGTATGATTGACATGTAAAGTTGGAGGACGAAAGAGAAGCTGGATAGGAAAGTATAACAGAATAGATCGTTAAAGGATCAGGTACGTTTCGACGTGCGATATGTGAGGTAAGTCCCGACACCTCTATACTTTTTTCTTGAAATTGGGAGCCCTGTGTGGCTATGGTACACTATGATATATATGTATATACGTTGGCCCTGTGAGGCATTGTTGGTATTTCCTGCGTGCAGGTGCTGGGATAGTAAGAAATACAGAGGAAACTCTGCCCAAATTTTCCCAGAAATAGGAAAAAAGGAGAGAATGAGATATAAGTTCATAATATGTCTTAAAAATCGATACTGATAGGGTAAATTTGATATGTTGGACTAAAGCTTTAAGAGATACCCTCCATGTAGTCCGTAAGGGGCACCATTCTTATTTGGAAAATTTTATTTCGAAAAAGCATATATGAGCAGCAAAGTTTGGAATTCATTTGAACGGACCAGAATACTTTCCAGCCATATTTTTACCTTAGAAAAGCTCATGTTGAAGAGCAAAAAAAAAAAAACGTCCAACAATTAAGTTTCACTTTTATTTGAAGAATACAAAGCATACAACAAGTAGTTTATGAACTAAATGATTCGTTCACGACTCAAGAATAAATCTGGAGGTAAACCATGTGAATCAAGCACTAGAAGTCCTGTGGTGCTTGTCGGATTATAGTTTTTCTTCTGGTGGTGATTGGAGAATTCCTCATGGTGACATTTTATTAGTTATTAATAAACTAATTGGAGATGGAATTTGTGGAAGGAAAACTCAAACTTGTGGGCTGTCTAGGATCATGTGTTTCATATGTTGTTGATGAAATGCTAGAATAATTCGGAAGGGCTTGTGATACTAAGGGATGATTTAGAAAAAGGTGGCAAATCTTAACAAACATTTTATTAAGGTATCGAGTGAACTGATAAGTAGGGATAAATTACGACGAGTTTACAGTTAAAAGGAGTGATAGTATGATTGAGATAAAAGTACAGAGGAGGAAGAGTTATGACAAATTATGAAGGTATTGATAAGACAGCTTGTGAGATATTAAGGATAAGATTGATCAGAAAGGGTGAATGGTTAAGTACGCCTAGTCCACAGAGTGTAATTAAAACAGAGTAAGAATCGTGAATGAGTTTAAAAAGTGTTACGTTATAGGATGGATTACGAGCAGGATGTAATATGAATACCATAAGGATTGTTATAGAAATGAGTAAAGCCTAGCGAGGAAGTAACTAAAGGATATGATGTGATTAGTGGGAAACGGAAAAGCAAATATAGAACGAATAAGAAAGACCTACCAAGTCCTATGGAGGAAGTTAAGAATAGAGATCAAGTGGTAACGGAAGTAGAAGCGAGCACAGAAAGAGAAGAAGTGATTGAAAGAAGAAGATAGAAAGAAGACGAGTGGGATTACAGTGTAGCGAGGTGTTATGACGTGTATAGCTAAGAAGACGGGTAATATAAGTGACGGAATTGTGAAAGACCAACCTAAAGGGAGATGAGCTACGAGACAGAATGAATGCTAGAAATGAGGTATGATAAGAATATATGGGGATGAACAGAATATACTATGAAAATAAGAAAGGGGTTATGCCGGAATAGTGTTTCCGAAGGATATAGGGGTAGCATGAGATTCCTCGTGCACAAAGTAAAAGATGGACATAGACTGGAGAAATGAAAGGAATACCAAAGTAAGCACTCAAGACAGACGTAATTAATTGAGTATGAGTATAGGATAAAAAAGGAAATATAAAGCTATGAACTTAGAGGTATAGTATAACGACAAGGTGATAGGACAAGACCACTATTAAGACGAATTTGATATGATTTTGAGTAAGTTAGAAGTTAGCGTGGATGTATGACAAAGGAGAAAGAGCATGAGGCATAAAGGAGTACTGTGTATATGTGACCTCACCTCGAAAATAGTGAAATCCTTAAAGGACAAGGATTGCGGGTTTGCGAACCAACTAATGTATTATGAATTTATTAGAAGAAACAGACGATATCCGTGGGGACAAAGATGGTGCTATAGGAAAGCTTGGAACACTTATCATCAGAATATAAGTTCTACCGAATGGAGAATTTGAAATGATTATAAGCACTAGCTAATTACTGATTGGCATGAATGGAATGTGGCTTTGGATAAATTGCTACATTAATTATATTATTCGAGTACCAACCATCAGATAAGATTTTGTACTATATATCGAGAATTCTCATCGCCTCGTGATTGTGTTAAGGTTTCGTACGTTGATAATCAAGTTATAAATTATAAAGAAAGACATGAGGATGGTATAGTATACCAAGTGAATTGCAAAAAGGATCGGATGAATGTGAGACTAGAAATAGAGACATAGAGTATAATATAAATAGAGAATGATGTAGGTATACCCCAAAGGGGGGAAGCGGATGAGAAAAATGCAAGTGTAATATGAAATCAACTGACACTGCAACACGTTTAATGTGAAAACTTAAACTTTAAGTGAGATCCCTTGCTGAAACAAGTTAGCGAGATTTGAAGGCCAACAATAAACGGATAGAAGCCAAGATGGTATTTGAGACAGTGCAGAGAATTATTGGTAAAGATCTTGGATAATATGACATCAGAAGGTGGATGCTCCTAAAAAGGAAGAATACGACAAGAAAATGGTAACGAGTAACTTAAAAGATATTATAAAAGATAGCAAGGCTATACTGGATTAGAGGTTAAGATGTTGACAACGGAGTTATTGGCTAATGATATTGTGACACATAAGTAGCAACGGAGTATGGAGAAATAGACAGCAAGTGAGTGCTAGTACAATAAGATAAGTAGAGCAGAATAAGCCAAGAGAAGGAAAGACTATGACTAAGATTGGATGCACTTCGTACAAATTGTACAAGAATAGTTATGCAACCTACGAATACTTGTATACTAAGAACGAGACCAAGTAATTACTTGATAAGAGGAGTAAGGATTCAGTGATAGCAATGCGATTGTGACATTTTGGGCACATCAAGGAAAGGTATAAGACGGTTTGAGGAAAAACTACGGAGATATAATTAGTACTGAGGGCAAAAGCCATAGTTGAGCCTTGGTATCAGTTGAAAGATATAAGAAAAGAATATAGGGTTTGTATAAAGACTAGCGAGGCAACGCTAAGGTATTTCCGGGATAATTTGAGCACCTACACATACTCATGTAAAGATTGAAATAGGATATGGGATAGGAGAACTAAGAGAAATTTGAGTAAAGAGGCAATGGGAGAGTTTGAATAAAAAATAGAGAAACGACACGAGATAATATGCCTAATGCATTGCCAGTTAGGGTAAGGAAAATTTCCAAATGATCTAACCGAGACAATCAGAACAAGCGGGCTACTAGTTACTATATGACAGTAAAGCTATAATATGATGGGACCCTAGCTCTATTTGATAGCCAACCCTAGAGATCGGGATTTCAGAAAGTGGAATCCCGTAAAAGAAGTTGAAGACTTTTAAAAGAAATCCCGTAAAAGTGACAAGAAGTTAAAGACCTTTAAAATAAAGTCAGAAAGTGACACGTGATGCTAAGGATTTCAGAACACGGAAAATCACAGTGGAGTAAAGCAAAGATATTGGAGTACAAAAATGTTACCCTCTGGGAAATTTCGTTTTATACATAGAACCTGCGAAGGGTCTACAGGTTACCAGAGGCATGCCATACTTCAAGGATATTGAAGTCTAGTGAATCGATGAAGGATGTCTACGCGTTACAATATCATGGTTAAAGATAAGAAGGTAAAGTGAAGTGAATGATACATCATCTTAAAGGAGTAAGTATAAAAAAAGGAAAGAGTCGAATTATGACACGTGCACCATGAATACAAGTCCGAATCAATCAGTGACAGTACAACTGAACCCTATGCAGACAAGAGAGACAGTAACATTTCAGCAGAACAACCCACAACACTACTGACACCCAATTGTGAAATAAAGAAGAGAGTAAAGACAGTGACATAGAATTATTACCTCGAGAAGCAACAAAAAGAGGAAATATTACAGGAATGACTATGTAGAGATCTGGGATGCGTTATATTAAATTATAGCGAATTGACAACGGAAAAGGTATACGAAGGGCATAATTAAATAAGAGAACGCTTGAGAAAGTACTGGGAGTTCAGGACCAGTTTAACATTCGAGGGCGAAAGTTCTAAAGGGGGGAAGGATGTTATACCCCGTATATTTATATGTTGAAGTATTCGCAAGCAAATTGACTCGAGTTAAAGGCGGAATTATTTTCGGACACGAAATAGAAATCTTTAATTTTCAATTTTAATTAGTACATAAATTATTTATAAATTTTATTTGGCGTAAAAATATTATTGGAGATTAGGAACTAATTAATTATGATTAAATTATTAAGTAGGGATTAGTGATTAATTAATTTAATTAAGGCACTAGTGGGCCCCACCCGGAAAAGAAAAGGGGTTGCCACGTGGCACCAATTGACCAAGGATTAGTGACAGCCACGTGCCACTACAAGTAAAGCCATATAAGTGAGATGATTGAAGAATCAACAATTCATTCCATGAATTTCCTTAATGAAAACTTAGAAAGAAAAAAAAAATAACTTCCATGGCTGCTCGGCCAACCATGGATGGAGGAAGAAATATTTTTCTTTGCATGATGTGATCAAGATTCAAGTGTTTTGTAAGTTCAAGGAGTTGATAGCAACATTGGATATTGAATCGAGGAAGAAGAAATTGCCAAATTGGAGCAATTAAGAGTAGAAATTCCTCCGAGAAAATTAAGGTAAGATTTCTTGTTTTATGGTGTAATTATGTTAACAGTGTTGTAATGGAGTTATTAAAATTGGATTGAACGAATTGGAAGTAAGAAAATGCATAAAATTGATATTATATGAAATCGTGTGCTGAGATGGATTTAGAAGAAGTTGTTGGGTTGTTAGAATTGTTATGGGCTGAATTGTGAAAATTTTATAAATATATATATCCTTGTTGTTGGTATTTCTGTGTTAACAGGAGAATAATTGTAAATTCGGGTTAGGCAAATATATAGGGGAAATGCTGCCCGATTTTCGTTAAGTCCTTAACTAATGGAAGACCCTAAACGAGGATGTATAAGTTAAAGAACAAGTTCTATAAAATTATGCGCTACGGTTTATGACCTAGAAAGTATGGTTACTGACGATAACTTTACCTTTATGTTAAATAGGCTAAAAGAGTGACAAAGCGAACGGTTTTGCGATTAGTTGTCAACAGGTATGTAATGCTGTCCCTTCTTTCTTTTGGCATGTCTTAGATTTAAGTGATGAATGATATGAGCTTTGGGGTAATCCTATTCATAAGTCTTGAGTGTAATTCATGATTCTTATTCACTTCTTAATAGTAGGACTCTTAAGTGATTGAGCTATTGCCCCTCGAGTCCGCTATACGTTGGATAGTAGTTGGGATGTAAAAGTTCTTATTCCTATAGAATCTATGATGATTAATGTCCTTGACTTTCAATAGCTGGTTCGCATTATCTTGATACATGACATATGATTCCTGAGGCTCTATTTGATATAGTTCATATCGACATTCAAAGAATACCTAACATGACTATTGCCTTGACATTCGAGTGTTAGTTAGTCTACTTATCCTATTGAATCTCATATGATGATGTAATTGCATATGGTTGCTCATGATATTCTACTCGTGCATACTGTTATTGTATCATTCACCGAGTCCCGTGTCGGGTATGTATTCGTGCACAGTTTCACTGCATTGTTCACCGAGTCCCTCACTTGAGGGCCGGGTACGTTATATGATGATATGATGATGTGATGATACGATGATATGATTATGGCACCGAGTCCCATGATGGGCCGGGTACGGTATACGTGTACACGACTTTATTCACCGAGTCCCTCACTAGAGGGACGGGTACGGTATATGTATATGATGATATGATGGTATGATGATATGATTTTATTCATCGAGTCCCATAATGGGCCGGGTACGGTATATGATAATGATATGCATGATTTTGTTTCGTAAGGCACAGGTACAGTGATTTCTTGATTATCATACTTGTCTCCTGGAATCTCTACTTCAGTTATGATCTTCCTTATTGTATTTCATGCTTTATATACTCAGTACATATTCCGTACTGACCCCCTTTCTTCGGGGGGCTGCGTTTCATGCCCGCGGGTACAAATAGTCGATTTAGCGACCCTTCAGCATAGGACTTCTACTCAGCTGTTTTGGAGAGCTCCGTTGTTCCGGAGTCTAGACCTTTAGTTTAGATCTTGTGACGTATATGTATGTTTATCCAGGGGTACGACGGGGCCCTGTCCCGTCATATTTCGCTATTCGTACTCTTTGAGGTCTGTAGACATACGTGTGGGTTGTGTATAAGTTCTGTTCAGTTATGTCTATACGATGTGCTATGATATGATATTGATGTGTAGTGGCAGCCTTGTCGGCTTGCGTATCATTTTATGAGTTGATCAGTTGTGACTCCTCAGGAGACAGTCTGTCTGACTATACATATATGATGACGTTATGAACCGTTGGAGTTCTTTCGCAAGTTTTCATATTGTTCATAGATTCAGTTTGATTATATTTAACAGGTACGTATACGGGTGTCCAGGACGGGCACTAGTCATGGCCCACGGGGTTGGGTCGTGACATTCTCATTAACCTTTTTAATGAGATCATTGTAATACATCTTTTTCCTTCTTGTATGAAATATAGGACACCTCAGATACTTTAAAGGAAACTGATCTCTATTAAAACCTGTAATCTGCTGAACTTCTTGTTTTATATGTTGTGCCACCTTATCATACAAATGAAAGCACTTTTATCCCTATTGATAAACTGACCTGATAACTCCTTATACTTCTTCAAAATGATTATGGTTTTCTCAAGAGTATTTCTCAACAGATGCAAATATGATGGTATCATCAGCATATGCAAGGTGATTAATCCTTGCACTCCATTTAGGCAAACCATATCCAATAAAACTACTATCCTCAGCTAAAGAGTTTAAAGCTATAGAAAGGACCTCAACAGACAGGATGAATAATGCAGGAGATAAAGGATCTCCTTGCTTTACTCCCCTTGTAGAGTGAAAGAACCCCTTAGCCTTGCCATTTAGCAGTATACAGTACCAATTGTTAGCTAACAATCTCCAAGTCATGTCAATGAACACATCAGAAAATCCCATCTTCCCTAGCACTTTGATAAGATAGAACCAAGCCACCCTGTCATAGGCCCTAGCCATATCTAGTTTAATCACCCCATTAGCTGGCTTCCCTCTTTTTCTTATATCAGTGACTATCTCTTGAGCTAGAAGAACATTTTTAATAATGCTCCTCCCTTATTCAAAACCAGCCTGATTTTGAGATATCAAAGAAGGGAGGATATCTCCCAACCTATCATGTATCACCTTGGATATCACCTTCTTTATGAAGTTACTTAAACTGATTGGCCTAAGAGTGATTGTAATGATCTGTTAGGTGGTTCTGGTTAAATTAACTGTTTTACGCCTAATGACTTTTACCCTAGCTTCCTTATAGTATATTTGACTTGTGGAGATGGGTGGTGTGATTCTCGAGGTATTCGGATAGATGTGGGTGAGAAAATGAGATTTTTGGAAGTTCGTAAGTGTTTGGTTGATTGGAGTCTACATCGGAGGTAAATGAGTCTTTTTGAAAGTTTCATCGATTCCATTAGGTTCAGGATGTTGACTATGATTTATTTGAGTAAGTTGTTCGGTTCCTGAGGGACTTGAGAGATGGTTTGGTCTTTTGGTTGGAAATCTAATTTTATGAGGATTGGAGTTGACCTCGGTCAACACTGGAATAAGAGGACCTCTTTTTGAAATTTTGAGTTCACGAGTGAGTTCTTAGCGTGTTTTAGAATTGGTTTGCATGTACGGATTGTATCCGGCAGGTCTCGGATGAGTTTCGGGTGAATGATCAAAATTTGAAAGTTATATCATTTTGCTGGTTTCTGGTGTGGCGAACTTGCGTGTATAGGTTTAATGACCCGTTTGGTCGTTATAGTACTTTTGACCTATTTACCCCCGTTGACCCTTTTTCAAGCCCTATTAGTATGATTTGACCCACAAGGATGGGTGGTGTGGTCCCCGATGTGATCGGGCGGAATTTATGATGACTTATGTGAAATAGATCCTTAAAGTGAAAAACATTTGACCAATAGTTGACTTTTGGGTAAACAGACATTTTTCAAAAATTCGTCTATTTTGAGAGGTCCAGATGGCCGATTATGACTTGCTGGGATGTTCAGTTTGATTATCGAGGCACTCAGGAGCGTTTTGGTGGTCTTTGGCCATTGGTTGTTGACTCGGTCAAATGGACCTCCGTTGGGAATTCGAAGACCATGAGTGAGTCCGTAGCATATTTTTATGTATGATTGTATGTCTGGTTTGTATCTGGGAGGTCTCCGGTGATTGTCGGATTTTGGGATTGAGTTAGTGAAAAACTAGGATTATTCTGGTGTATGGTGTCCGCCGTAGCGGCACCATTTGGGCAGTAGCGAGGCCCGGCCGCAATGGTGAGTGTGTGAGGATCATGGTGAGTTGCCACAGCAGATGGGGATCCACTGTGGTGGACTCGTGATGGCGAGAGGAGGGTCGTTGGTGCGGGCCCGCGCGCAGACTCGTGACCACTGCAACAAACGACGTGGACCAGATTCTATTTAATGCCTAGTTAAAGCTATTCATTTAATGTTCCTAAGTATCTTTGAGGAGGTTTCAACAGATTTCTCTTAAGGGTAAGTTCTCTAACCTAGATTTCATTCATTTACTTTGCTTAAGCATGAATCCATGATAGAAAATCTATAGAACTTAAGAAGAAAGATGGGTTTTGATGTGTAGTTCATTATTTGAATTTTAGTCTTTCTAAATGAGATATGTTGGTGGATTTGACTAATTTAAGCATGGAATTTGATGAACTAGTGACTAATAGGCTTGAATTTCTTTTTATGTTGATGAATTGAATGATTGAAAGTTAGGATTTATACTCAAATTGGGGGTTTTGACTTGAATGATGAAATTGACCAAATCTTGAGTTAATTTAGCAATTGAAGAGTAGAACTGAACCTCTAGAGCGTTAGGTTACCAATTTCACCTTTAAAATACTCGTTTTACCCTTATAGTCCCGCTTTCCCCCATTTCCATAGTGGATTTTGATTCAAAAGATAGTATAGCAATATGGGTATCGGTGTTTCTTATTTCTACTTAAAATTCGATAATGGATAGACTTTGAGTACTTGGAGGCTCTCCGAAAAGGCAAGGCGAAAGTTTAATTATTCGTGGCTCGCGCTCGGCTGCCAGGTAGGTTACGACTTACCTTATGGTTAGATTTCAGTTAGCGAAGCATATGTAGAGTTAGTGTTATGCCTTCGGGTATGAAGCTGGGATGGATTATCTAGGTTGGTATTGCTGTTTGATTGTGGCTTGTTGCCTTATTGTGATCTATTGGCTTGTTACCACGTGTGTATATTATACTTGACACTTAGTTGCCTTATCATGATTGTGAAATTGTCATCCCTCACTTATGTAGTATTATCTTGGATAGTGGAAAGAACTTGACTTATATGGCACGATCGATTTTGATATGTTATCATTCAACATTGATATTATGCATAACACTCATTCTCATCTTTCATGATACACTTATATGAGCTGAGACTTGGTACAAATGATGATAAGAGAGATGAGAGACTGATGCTTGAGGTCTTTACCGGGATTGAGAGAGTGTCCAATGCCCGAGGTCTTTGCCGGGATCGTGAGAGTGGTACATGAAATTCACGGGTCCCCCATGGGTCATGACTGTCGAGGCGTGGAGGTATTCCTCCCGGAGCATATGTGTACGGAGATTGCGTTGGCCATTGCATATGCATTCACTATTACATTCACATATTTGTTGGTTACAGACTTGATATTTTTGTAGTTGAGTTGCTATTCTTGGACGGTGTTGTGTTTATACTTAATTGTAAGCATGTCTATTCTTCAGTCTCTTCCTTTATATATGTTAGCTAACTGTTTTCGGCTTATGATACCTACCAGTGCATAGTGTTTGTACTGATACTACCTTGGTGCATTTTTTTATGAGTGCAAAGTACATGACAGTTTCCACATCCACTCCTCGCGACTAAGCCCAAGGCCTTTGTTGTCGAGTGTCTAGGGTGAGCACATTAATGGATCCGTAGCTCGGTATGATGAGCTCCGTATTTATCTACGAGAGGCTATGGAACATTTAGGAAACATCAAATTCTTTCATTCTTTCGTGCTATTTTATTCAAATTGGTATCTAAAACATTCGAATTGGTATCTAATTCATTTCTATTCTCTCACAGATGGTGAGGACTCGAGCTACTATCCCGAGGGACGAGGTGCTCGAGCCCACAATTGGGGCCAGCCTGAGAGGACAAGGACAGGTTAGAGGCCACGGCCAAGGGCAGGGCCCTTATGGCTGGATAGAGGGGCGCTCGACCAGCTTCTCCAGTGCGGTAGTTAGAGTGTCAACCCGCTAAAGAGCAGGCAGCTAGGGAAGGTATGAGGCCAGCCCAGACTCGCCCTGAGGTTATGTTGGATCTAGTATTCAAGGAAACTATGGCCTACATCCTTCTTCATCTTGATGCCCAGAATGCCGTGGGTGTTGCCACTACTCTAGATGGTTCATTGACCAGAGTAGGAGTACGGACTCCGGTGCAGGGGCAGCCACTGAGATGCAGCCTACTGTTGCCATAGCCCGGCGCATTGATGGTATTCCAGGCCCTGAAGGTGCTCCTAGGCTAGTAGCAGGCCAGGTCTTGACACTTGGGATCAGGAGTTTGTTGGCAAATTCTTGAAGATGGAGTCTCCTAGATTCTTTGGCAAGCCTAGTGAGGATGTGTATGAGTTCAATATGGATATGTATGAGAGGCTATAAAAGATAGGTATTGTGGAGTCGCATGGTGTGGATTATGTGTCTTTCCAGCTTCGCGTAGATACGAAGACGTGGTGGAGGTATTTTATTAAGGGCAGACCTGTTGGTTCACCTCTACTCACCTGGACACAGTTTCACCAAGCTTTTTTGGAGAAGTACGTGCCACATACATTGAGGGATAAACGTAGGGTGATTTCACTCATTTACAATAGAGGGGTATGTCAGTGGCAGAGTATGAGGCCCGATTTCTATTTTTGGTTTGATATGCGACACAATTGATTTTGACAGAAGGCAGAAAGGGTTCAGAGATTTGTGGGTTGACTTGTGTTTCTACTTCATATTTCTTGTCTTCAGCTTATAACCTTGGGGTCTTCCTTTTAGGCAGTAGTGGATCATGCCGCGGGTGTCTATTCGGCCAAGGCTTGGTCTTTTGGAGGGTTTAGTAAGAAGATGCCTTGTCAGTATGGCGGATACTGCGATTCCAGTTCTACAGGTGAGGGTCAATCTTCCAGGACTTATCAGTCCCACCCCAACCGCCCCATTTAGTCCACACTTCAGGATTCTTCAGGTGGGCCTTCTAGACAGAGTGGTTATAGGTCCGGGCAGGTTTCTGGAGGTTCCTTTGCTCGACCAGCCGACCGAAGTGGTCCTTCTAGTTTTTCAGTCTCAGTGTATCAGCCTCAAGCAGGCGAATCATTCTTTTGGTTATTCATAGCAGCCATCTCACGTAGCCACTTTCTGCATTCCCTTTTAATGTGGCCTCTGATCCCAGAATGACGACAGATACGTTCTTCCCACACTGGCGGACGACTACTTCCCTGGGAGAACCTGCTTTGGTTATTATTCTTCTGATCTTGCCTACTAGAAGTCACACTGACATTCTAATATATGCCAGACTGAGCAGGTGCAGAATACCCTTTACTCTGCCCTCCCTTATGGTTATTACCACTGAAACCACCCGCCGATCGGGCCTTCTTGTTCTGATTTCGATCCACCCTCTCCTCATTTTTCTAACTCCCTTGTTGTTCCGCAAACCCAACAAGAGATGAGAAAGTACAAGTAGGAGACATAGCAACAGCAGCACATACAGACTTGATACGTGGTACCAAGCCTTTGACAAAACGAGTCAACTTATGCTTTTTTCAGTCGAAATCGTGTATATGGCATACTTTAACAAACGGGTGAACTCCAAACTATACTCACGAACTAAACTGTTACCCTGTTCCAGTTTTTCGAACTTCGTAGCCATAGCAAAACTTTCTTCATCAGACAAGAACCTTTCCATGAACGGCTCTTCAAATTTAGCCCACGTTAGAGCTAAAGCAGCATCACCCCTCTCAGATTCCCACATCTCAAACCATGCATGAGCAACATCCTTCAACTGATAAGAATCGAGTCTCACAGCTTTGGAATCCTGAGCATCCATTGCCCTCAATGCCTTGAAGGTCTCATCTAAAAAGTGATAGGGGTCATCCACCTCACGTCACCCAAAGAACTCTGGTGACTTTAAGTCTAGGAATTTCATAAGTTTTCCTCCACCATGAGGTCCTGCACCTCCACGCTACTGCTGAGCCGCAACCAATGCAGTCAACATTTGAATAGCCATTTGCATAGTACCAATCTCAGGTACACCCGCAACAGGGACAACAGGAGAAGGCGTTGCTTTAGGTGATGCAATAACAGTACTTGAACCCGCCAGGTTCAATATTCGCCTCCAACAATTTATAAAATAAATGTAAACAAATCATGAATATATGAATTAAATTAGCAGAAGTCTTTATTAATCAAATACTCAGTCAAACGTAATACGTGCCCGAGAGTTAATCAATAACTCAATAACTACCTACAAGAATGTATACTATGGAGCTTCTATGATAAATAAATAATAGTTCGACTCATCGAGACGTACCCCAGAAAACTAATAAAATGAATAAACAAATAAATAGGGTGTCCCACGAATGAACGTGTGGGCACACCAAACTAATAGCAACAACAAGTCCTTCCTAAATGCCCGGAGTATCAAGAACCGGCTCTTCTCTGTTACCTAACATACAATTAAAAACAACTATGGTATGCCTGAGAAATTCATACTCAGTGAGTGCCTCGGGGACAATAAGTAATAAGAAAATATAGTACAATAATATATAAAGAAATCTGTCCTGAAAATCATGTGAAACTAATGTAAGAACAATTATTCAATTTGTATGTCTCAATAAGAATTATCAAAACCGATTACAATCCTTCCTGTCAAGGTACAACTTCAAATATGCCTTTCAATTGATCATAATTAACAACAACAATTCCATGAGAAAATAAGAATATCGGACATGCCAATACAGGCCCAAGAATCAAGCACATCGAAGGGGTGACCGTAGAGGTTCCCTTGTCACAGCGCACCACACCGGATTATGAAATTCAACGGTGGCTATCCTTCCTCCCAAATAGCTAGGCATAATCACACCCCAGGAAGCGAACCCGAAAGTGGCCACTCTTTCTCCCGAATGGCTAGTGTTACACCTCGCACTGTCAGAGCATAAGCATTCCACATACTTTACCGTATTAATGGAGTATCGGAGATGTCCCATGAAGTGTTGGAAGGTACAAGCCATGGGAAGTGACCATTATCAAGTATGATTAATGATAAATATCATGTATGGAGAGTTTTCGAAGATTCTGGGACCAAGCAAATCAATGAAAATAAGTTTGTCGAAAATTTGAAAAATGTTGGTAGAATTTTCGACAGAATTTTGGGCAACTTTGGAGGGATATATCTCCTAGTATATTAGGAGTTTTAAGGTGTTAAAAAAGCCTAAAATGAAGTTCTTTGAGTCTAGTTTCCAACGCAACAAAACGTTTGTCCATATGACATCGGAGTAGAGAGATATTCGCCTTTTGGCGAGGCTACGCAGTCAGCCTCGCTGGGACCCACTATGGTGGTGGCGACCTTCTAGTGTATTAAATACATTTTAAAGACCATTTTTAAGTCATTTTCACTTGAAACGTTTTCCATAAGCTTATAAGACCTCCCAAGTCAGATCATAAAGACCCTAAGCCAAAAAGAATTGGGTTTCACCCAAGTTCTATCTCAGGTGCTCCAAGAGAGCAAGAAGAAGCACTCTTAAGGTGTTGGATGCAAGTTGAAGCTTGAGTTCTTGTTGTTGTTGACGGGTTTATAGGATTCTTGGAGGTGAATCAAGCTCAGAAAAGGTAAGAATATTTATCTCCTCCATCTATTTGAGCTTATAGAAGTCGTGACTAGCTTGTACGGTTGAAAACTTGCGAAATAAAGCTCGAAAATCGTAGTTGTGATGTTGTTAGTTGCTGAATTGTTTTGAAGTTTTTCTTGTGGTATTTTATGGATAGAAATTGATGGAATAACTTGGATATTCTATTGTTGATGTTGTTCTTATTGTTTTCGTGTTGGTTTGAATTGGAAAGAGGTAAAAGATATAGGGGAACTGCTGCCCAATTTTCTAAAAATCATAGGTATGTTGTTCTTGTGTTGTTGAACTGTTTTGAAGTATTAAGTACATGTTATTGTGGCTGGAAATCAGAGTAGACAATATGAATATGGTGAACTTGATGTCGTGGTACATGTCTATGTGTTTATATGAGGAAGTATTATGTGAAAATTAATATGGTATTATATTGTAGCTATGGTTATGAATGACTTTGAAAAGGAGTTTTGAGGATTGAATAATGTTTAACTTCAAAAGGTCTATTGATTATGGTATTATGGGTATGGCTATTTATGTTTGGGAGTTGTTTATTAGAAGGAGAAATTTGTCGAAACAAAGGAAATGCTCCTCAATTTTCGTTAGCTCTTAGTCACTTTAGTTTTGACTTAGTCACGCTTTAAATGATATAATTTAGTATGAATTCTCTTGAATGTAGAGTTGTGAGCTTGGAAGGAGAACTTTTAGCAGACGTAAAGGTGTGTTAAGGCTAGTCCCTTTCTTTTACAAGGCATGACTCTTATATCACCATCTCCTATATATGTTCTCATGACCAAAAGTTGAAAGGCTAAGATTATTAAGAGCTTCTTATAAGATAGAGGTAAGATGTGTTTTATGATAATGACGGGGATGATGATGATTCTATTTCTAGAGATTATAAAGCTTATGAATTGATGCTATTATAAGACTAATGATCCTATTTTATAATTTTCTTGATGTTGTTCATTGTTGATGATCTCACCTCATGATACTAGTTCCTTCAAGGTGAGACATTGTGACGATGTTTATTCCTTAATATAATCGGAGGTTACCGACCTTACGTCACTCCGATAGAGTTATAACTTTTACTTGAGCTCTGATGCATGCTTTATGTTATGTATATGTGAGTTTACACCGTGCCTAGTTGGTTGGGTAGACACCACTACGATGGGCGTAGTGGGCAGGTATGATGATTATTACGCTGTGCCTGGTTGGCTGGGCAGACACCACTAGTGGGCGGCATGAGATGGTTACATCGGACATGGGAGGCCCGAACGCGGGCTAATGATGATCACACCGTAACTATATGGTCAGGTAGTTTATGTATGTATATATATGATATGATGTTTTATTATAAAAGTTAGCATGCATGACTCCGCCTTAATAGGCAATCAGTTACAGGTTATCTCTTCATCTTATGCTCTCTTATTTCTTTAGTATGTTGTTATACATGCCTTACATACTCAGTACATTTCTTATGGATGCTGCGTTCATGCCCGCAGGTTCACGTAGTCAGCCCGACGATCCAGACCAGTAGGACCTCCCCTCAGCCATAGTCAGTGCGCTCCATTTGGTCCGGAGCTACATCCCATTTTGGTATGCTCGCTTGATATGTAGATATGTGGTATGAAAGGGCCTTGTCCTGTCTTTTCTACAGTTTATATTCCATATAGATCTGTAGACAGTTGTATATAGTTGGAACGTCGTGTAGTTCTGTCATTTCTTATTTTGAGTACATCCCATGTAGCGGCCAAGTCGGCCTGCATTGTTATCCTTAGCACATATGCTTATATATCCGTATGCATGGTTTATGAGTTTCAATGTAAAGTTTATTGTATTAATTTTACAGAAGTTGGCATCGCTCAGATATAAGCAAAAATGGGCCACTAGGTTACACAATATAGTGCAAGTACAACTTTAGGGGTGCTTGGTCAGTAGTTGTCGGGCACTCGTCACGGCTCATCGCCTTGGGTCGTGACAAAAGTGGTATCAGAGCAGTTCGTCCTAGAGTTGTCTACAAACCGTGTCGAGTAGAGTCTTGTTTATGGGTGTGAAGCACGCCACACTTATATACAAGAGGCTGCAGGGCATTTAGGAATCATTGACCTTTCGTTTTTTCTTAGATCGTGCGATAGAGCCAGAGTCTAGGAAAGATCATTTCTGACCCTCTTTTCCTTTAGTTAAGTGTAGATTGACTGAGATGAAGAGATCTGTTACACCTTGGAAAATCCCCCGTACATGTACAGTTAATAGGCTAACAGAGGACATAGCATATGCGATGTTTTGATGAGTAAGAAAGAGTATTAGACGACCCTCAACGAGATTTTAAAGGCATACAATGCAAGGAAAGAAAGTTACCAAGGAAAGCGAATTATATGTGGTGTAATGGATAAGAATTTCGAGCAACAAGTCTATGATGGCATAATGATGTCTTAGAGAAGAGTAATAATGCCCCTAATATTGATATTGAGATGTTAAACAAGTGCCAAGAAGGTTCCATAAGGATCGGAGGTCAAACGAGTCGACGAGGACGAAGGTGCCAAGAAGGTTCCATAAGGCACTTGTCTTTCTTCTTCACCATCCAACATGGATGTATGTGGCTCAATTCCCATATCACCATACAAATCCAATGTTGAAAAATGCTTGGAGTGAGACTTCAACCTCCCGATTTGCAAACTTTTCCGGATTTTGACATTCTCATTTTCCCCTAAATTAGAGTCAACTTCCACCATTTTTCTCAAGACAAGGATTGACTCTAATTTCTTTTCTTCTTTGGCATCTCTAATGAAAATGGATTCGTTTGGAGAATTTTCAATTCTTGATTCCTCCTTTTCATGATTGGCCTCCAACATGGGCATTCTCTCCTCATATTGAGCATTTGAGAATTCTTCTTGATTTTGTTCAAATGCCCACGGAAGATTTTTGTATTCATTCATCAAGCCATTTTGGAGACTAGTTTCCAAGTACTCCTCCAAGGTTTTTTGCTTTTCATTTCCTCCTTCAAGTAGGCATTCCATCATGAGCTTGAACTCTCCATTTTGTTCATTCTCAACTTCTTCCACTTCCATTTCCCTATCATTGTCACTACAAAAAGTAGAATCATCATAGTGGCGGTTCGGGGAAGGGAAGGACACATAAGCACAATTAGCCCAATGGCCATTTTGACCACCACATCTATCACATATGCTCCACTCATGGGTTCGAGATTGTGCGCACAATCCTCACCCGGGAGACTTTAAACAATTTTGCCAAGAGTGAGGTCCTCCACCATAAGGACAAGGGTCATCAAAGTATGAACAACTTCCATCCGACCCATTTTCATTACAAGATGCCATTGTTTTTTTTTTTTAATTTATTTTAGCAAAAGCAAAAACTGGACAGTTCTGCACAAAACTGGACAGTTTTGCAGAGGCAAAAACTGGACAGTTTTGCAGAAGCAAAAACTGGACAGTTTTGCAGTTTTTTTTTTTTTTCATAAAGCAAAGAGAGTTTGGACCAAAGCAAGTTAGCTTAAATTCCAAACTAACCCAAATACGCCAAATTGTTCCCCGGCAACGGCGCCATTTTTGATAACGTCCAAATCCACCCTATTAATTAGAATGGGCACGGTCGTATGCAAATATAATTTACCCAACTATGAGTCGGGGTCGAATCCCACAGAGAACAATATGTAGGTGATTTAAGCAGATTAGGAATTATCACTAACAATAGCTATGCCCGAACGCATCAATGGTGGATTTTTTTTAGGTTTTGATAAAATACGGAAATATAAATTCTAATCTAGAAAGCAAGTAAATTGATCAATGGCAACAAGAATGGAAGAAGGGAAACTACTTCTCAAGTAACGATCCAATCTATTTCACGAATTGTAAATAATAGCAAGTTTATGTTATTTAGCCTCGGATAATGACTCTAAATTAACTTCTTCCGAAGATTAACTAGACTACCCAATTGAAGATCCCTCACGCAATTAGGAGCATTAAGAACACCCGAATATGGCTACAAGTGGTATTGCCTATTCCTAGGTAAACTTCCATTAGATGAGGGTTAACGCCCCAAATTCATGTTAATTATTCTATCCCAACTCCGTTCTTCCTCTTCCGAGTTTCAAACAAAGTAAATGGGCGAGTTCAAAGGTTAGCTAATCCAATGAAAACATTCAAGAACAAGAATAATTAAAATAGCAAAAACTTACTTGATTAAGAACAATGCAAATGAATAAATAAGCACAACAAGAGTATCAATCTTAATTGTCACCAAGAGATTTCCATCAACAAGGATTAAAAAGAAGAGAGAACATTTTTGTAGGAACCCTAGCCTCCAAGAACTTGTGTGTTGTGCCAAAGATGCTAATGTTTTTTCCCTAAGCCTCTCTTTTATGCCTCATATTTCAGATTTGCAATTCTGCCCATATTTTGCAAATCTGTCCCATTTTTGCAAAACTGTCCAGTTTTGACAGTTTTGCAAATCTGTCCAATTTGACCTCTTTTTGACTTTATTTTCACTTGGTTTCTTCCGATCACTTATAAATCATATAAAACCTGTAAAATATATGTAAATGATATTAAATGCACTATTTTCTCAAGAAAACATAGCAAAAATATAAGATTAAAGAAGAGATAAGTTGGTAAAATACTTACTTATCACCGGGCACGTCACCGCTAAGGCGGGCTGCATATGATTCCACCGTGCCTAGATGGTCGGGCATTTCACCGCTAAGGCGGGATGCGATGTTACACCGAGCCTAGAGGGCCGGGTATGATCACCACTAGTGGACGGCATATGATGGTTACCCGGACGCGGGTTAACAACGAGGACTATGATGAGATGATTTATGTGATTTTGTAAAATGTGAGATATGTAAGTAATGTGATTGCCTATGACACTTGTGCAGGTTATATCTTTGTCTCATGACTCATGATCGTCCTATTATGTTTATCTCCTTCTTGCCTTACATACTCAGTACAATGTTCGTACAGACGTCCATTTTCTTTGGACGCTGTGTTCATGCCCACAGGTAAACAGGGAGGCGAGCTTGAGCAAGACCTGTAGGAGCTGATAGCCGATTGAAATCACTCATTTGTTCCAGACGTGCTTGATTATTCTTTTGTGTATATTTGTATATTTTGGGCTCGACAGGGTCCTGTCCCGTCTATGTGTTTTGTATTCCAGTAGAGGCTCGTAGAAACACGATGCGGGTTATGTGGTCTCACAAGGTTACTATGATGTACATATATAAAACCATTATTTTGATAGCCTAAAGGCTTGTGCATATAAATATATTATGTTTTGACTTGAAAGGTGATTTTCTTGTAACTTGAGGATAAAATTGGAAAAAGAGTATAAAATGACATGATAAGAAATAGAACGAGGGATGCTCGGTGGTTAGCTCCGGGTACCCGTCGCGGCCCTAGTTGGGTCGTGACAAAAGTGGTATCAGAGCAGTTCAGTCCTAGGAAGTGTCTACGAGTCGTGTCTAGTAGAGTCTTATTTATAGTGTGTTGCGCGCCACATCAATAAATAAGAGGCTACAGGGCATTTAGGAAAAATGACCATCTTTCTTCTTATGAGATCGTGCGATAGAGCCATGCATAAGATTTTATTCTTCCTAATAGTGCGTTATGATTTCCGAATGCCGCCAAAGGGGAAAGCCACAGCCACCCAGAAGGGAAAGACTACGACAAAGAGATGGATAGAAAGATAGCCTCCAATGAATATTGAAGAGGGTGAATCGCATAACGAGGCCTTGTCTAATACTTCCTCTACCCCGCCCAATGTGGGAGAACAAGGAGGAGCTCCAGCTCCAATTCCTCCCCCGGCTGCTTCGGGTCAACAAATGACCGAGGCCATCCAGTTATTGACACAATTGGTTGCCGCACAGGCACAACGACAAAATGTAGGTTCAAGCGACCGGGCAGAAAGTACAAAGGCCCGGGATTTCATGAGTCTAAATCCTCCGGAGTTCTTCGGGTCAAAGTCGGAGGAAGACCCACAAGGTTTCATAGATGAGATCTTGAGGACATTGAAGATTGTCCATGCCTCCGAGACTGAATCCATGGAGTTGGCATCTTATAGACTCCGGGATGTGGCGGTGTTATGGTACAACAATTGGGTATTATCAAGAGGAGAGAATGCGCCTCCTCCGGTGTGGCAAGAGTCTGTAGATGCTTTTATTCATCACTATATGCCACCCGAGGTCCGCCGAGCTAGAGCAGATAGATTTTTAAATTTGAGGCAAGGAAATATGAGTGCCCGGAAGTATAGAATGAAATTCAATTCTTTGGCTGGATATGCTTCGACCATGGTGGCTCACATGAGAGATCGCGTTCATAGATTTGTGAGTGGCCTTGGGCCACATTTATTCAGAGATTGTCTGACGGCTTCCTTGCAATATGGGAAGGACATTTCCTGGATACAGGCCTATGCTCAGAATTTGGAGGGGCGACAATAACAACAAAGGGGTGATCGCGACAGTGACAGAAAACAAAGTAAAAGGGCTAGATCTATGGGCACAGGCAGTGATTATAGAGGGGATCGAGGCAGATTTATTCCCAACATTCAGGCCAGTCAGCGACTAGCGTACCTCCCAGATTTCCAGTAGAAGATTTGACCGCTCCTTTCGCTTGGGATAGGGTCAGAGTTTGAGGGCTTCAGGTTCCCAGTTTGAGGGTGACTATAGTCAGGGGAGACCCCCAGTTCCATGATATACTCGGTGCCGCAAATTACACTCAGGGCCATGTCGTCAGGACACTGATACTTGTTATGTTTGTGGGCAGACCGGGCATTTGATGCGAGATTGTCCCTAGCGGTATGGCAGAGGTGGGGTTCAACCCACCGACTCAACAGCGGGTTCCTCATCAGCACGGCCAGTGGGGCAGGCTCCCCAGATAACAGCAGGCCAAGAGAGAGGCCGAGGGGCAGCATCTACTTCAGGTGCCACTCAGCCCCGTGTATATGCTTTAGCCGGACGGCAGGATCTCGAGTCCTCTCCGGTTGTGGTTACAGGTATATTGTCTATATTCTCTCGTGATGTGTATGCGTTGATAGATCCGGGTTCTACATTCTCTTATATTACGCCATATGTTGCTGGTTGTATTAGGGTGAAACTCGAGTCAATTAGACCCTTTGAGGTACTTACTCCGGTTGGTGATCCCGTGATAGCAAGACAAGTGTACAGAAATTGTGTCATTGTGATATGTGATCGTCAGACAAAAGCTGATTTGATTGAGCTGAAAATGGTAGATTTCGATGTAACATGGGTATGTATTGGTTGGCCTCGTGTTATGCAAATGTTGATTGCTGAGCGAAAGTAGTTCGATTTCAATTTCCGGGAGAGCCCATGCTTGAATGGAAAGGTAATGCAGCATCGCCAAAGGGTAGGTTTATTTCCTATCTTAAGGCAAGGAAGATGATAGCCAAGGGTTATATTTATCACTTAGTTTGGGTTCATGACACCGAGGCAAAGCCGCCGACTTTCTAGTCAGTTCCGGTAGTGAATGAATTCCCAGATGTGTTTCCAGACGAACTTCCAAGACTTCCTTAAGAAAGAGAGATTGACTTCGCTATTGATGTATTGCCGGACACCAAGCCTATTTCTATTCGTCCCTATCGAATGGCTCCGGTAGAATTGAAAGAGCTAAAGGAGCAGTTGAAAGATTTGCTCGAGAAGGGATTCATTAGACCCAGTTCATTACCGTGGGGAGCACCGGTTTTGTTCGTGAGAAAGAAAGACGGTTCTCTACGAATGTGTAACGACTATAGGAAATTGAACTGTTATACCCCGTATATTTATACGTCGAGTTATTCGCAAAAGAATCGACGCGAGTTAAAGACAGAATCCTTCTCAGACACGGAATAGAAATCCTTAATTTTCAATTTTAATTAGAACATAAATTGTTTATAAATTGTATTTAGTGTAAAAATATTATTATTAGAGATTAGGAATTAATTAATTGTGATTATATTATTAAGTGGGAATTAGTAATTAATTAAATTAATTAGAGTTAATTACAAAGTGGGCCCCACCCGATTTTTTTTTAAAAAAAACAAATCATCAATTAGAGGACACATAAGGGGGCAAGTGTAGGGCTTGGAAGCCTCACATATATGTATCATCAATGAGTCATTAATCACCATAGTTGAATTAAGAACAAGCAAAAGAAAAGTTGGAAGAAAAAAAAAAAGAAGCTCTCGGCCATGGAGGTTTTGGCCGAGAATTGAGAGAGTGAGGGAGATGAATTGAAATTGCAAAGTGTTATACACATTCAAGGATTGCAACGTGAATTGATTCTTCGAGTCAAGTTGATTAAGGTAAGATTTGATCCCTTTTTATACACATTTTGGAGATAATTTAAGCTTGTATAGATTTGTAGATATGTGATGAATATAAGAAGTTGTAGATGTTGGTGTTGAATTGTAAATTGAGCCGTGTAGGGGGCTGTTCTAATTAGGCGTGGTAAATTAATTTTAAGTTGCATTATAGTTGTTGTTGTTGTCATGGATTATATGGTGAAGAAATGAAAAGAATTAGAAAGTTAAGGTTGAAGTTGTGTTGATATGAATATGTTGTTATTCTTGTTGAATTGAAAGAATTGAAGATATGATTATGTCCCTATGTTGTTGTTGGTATTTCTGTGTCAACAGGAGGGCAATTGGAAATTCGGGATAGGCGAATATATAGGGGAAGTGCTGCCGGATTTTCGCTAAGTCTTTAGCTACTAGAAAACCCTAAACGAGAATATATAAGCTGAAATATAGATCGTATAAGAAATGGGCTATAGATTTGTGAACTAGAAAGTATAGTTACTAACGTTAACGTTACTCTTATATTAAATAGGCTAAAAGAGTGACGAGACGAACGGGTTACGAATAGCCGCTAACAGGTATGTAAAGTTGTCCCTTCTTTCTTTTGGCATGTCTTAGATCTAAGTGATAAGCTTTGAGTGATATTTATGATTCTTATTCACTTCTCGATATTACAATTCTCAAGTGATTAAGCCTCCCTCTTCAGTTTTCTGTATGTTGGTTAATAGTCGATACATATCCGTTCCTATTCTTAGGAACTCTATGATAACTAGTGGTTGGACTTCAATAAGGTATTTCATACTATAGTGACATATGACTATGATCCTTAAGGCTTTGTGATATACTTGTGATGACATTCAAAGGATGTTGGATATGTTCCGAGTGACATTCGAAAGGTATTGATACGACTATTGTCCTGATTGTCAAATGGTAATTCGTGTTGACTATTCTATTGAGTCTTTGAAAATGTTTTTAAATTGCATATAGTTTCTCATACTCTGCTCGTGCATGCCTCAATATGTCTTTCACCGAGTCCCAGGCCGGGTATGTTATCGTGCACAGTTTCACTGCATTGTTCACCAAGTCCCTCACTAGAGGGCCGGGTACGGTATATATATATATATATATATATATATATATATATATATATATATATATATATATATATATGTGTGATGATATGATGATATGTAATAGCTACCAGGAGGGCATATGATGACTTTATTCACCGAGTCCCTCACTAGAGGGCCGGGTACGGTATATATGTATATGATGATGATATGATTAGGTCACCGAGTCCCATGATGGGCCGGGTATGATATATGATATATGATATTGACATGCATGATTTATGTTTCAAAGGCAAGCGATTTGGTCTTCTGGACATTGTACTTGTTTTCTGTACTCCTTATTTCAGTTATGATCCTTTTACTGTATTTCATGCTTTATATACTCAGTACATATTCTGTACTGACCCCCTTTCTTCGGGGGGCTGCGTTTCATGCCCGCAGGTGTAGACATTCGCTTTGGTGATCCGCCAGCTTAGGATTCCCTTCCTGCTGTCTTGGAGAGCTCCGTTGTTCCGGAGCCTAGATTTTGGTACAGATCTTATGATATATATATATATATATATATATATATATATATATATATATATATATATATATATATATATATATCCAGGGGTAGGGGCCCTGTCCCGTCATACTTCGCTATTCGTACTCTTAGAGGTCTGTAGACATATGTGTGGGTTGTGTATGGGTTCCGTTCAGCTTTGTCTATACGATGTGCTGTGGTATGATGTTCGTCTATAGTGGCAGCCTGGTCGGCTTGCATATGATATTGACATGTGATGGCAGCCTTGTCGGCTTGCGTATTATTTCATGATATGATCAGTTGTGACTCCTCAGGAGACAGTGTATCTGAATATACCTATATGATGACGCTATGAACCTTCAGAGTTCTTTTGTAAAGTTCCATATTGTTCGTAGTTTCAGCTTGACTATATCTGATAGGCATGTATACGAGTGTCCAGGTCGGGCACCAGTCACGGCCCACGGGGTTGGGTCGTGACAAAAGTGGTATCAGAGCAGTTCGTCCTCGGAGTGTCTACAGACCGTGTCTAGTAGAATCTTGTTTATCGGTGTGTTGTGCACCACATCTATAAACAGGAAGCTACAGGACATTTAGGATGTTACCTTTCTTTTATCTCTAAGATCGTGCAATAGAGCCCAGCCATAGGAAATGAAATTCCTTGTGCTAACCTTTGATTTCAGCTGAAGAACGACTTCGATAGAAGAAAGCGACTGATGATATTGGCAGTTACAAAGTACGCTGGTAAGTAACGGTGCGGAAGAGATATGTGGGATAAGGTAGGAATATTGAAATATGATTGAAATGTAAAGTTGGAGGACGAAAGAGAAGCTGGATAGGAAAGTATAATAGAACAGATCGTTAAAGGATTAGGTACGTCTCGAGGTGCGATATGTGAGGTAAGTCCCGACACCTCTATACTTTTTTCTGGAAATTGGGAGCCCTGTGTGGCTATGGCACGATATGATATATATGTATATACGTTGGCCCTGTGAGGCATTGTTGGTACTTCCTGCGTGCAGGTTCTGGGATAGTAAGAAATACAGAGGAAACTCTGCCCAAATTTTCCCAGAAATAGAAAAAAGAGGAGAATGAGATATAGGTTCATAACATGTCTTGAAAGTTGATACCGTTAGGGTAAATTTATTATGTTGGACTAAAGCTTTAAGAGATACCCTCCATGTAATCCATAAGGTGCACCAATCTTATCTGGAAAATTTTATTTCCAAAAAGCGTATATGAGCAAGCAAAGTTTGGAATTCATTTGGACGGACCAGAATACGTTCCAACCACATTCTGCCTTAGAAAAGCTCATGTTGAAGGGTAAAAACGTCGAGTAATTAAGTTTCACTTTTATTGAAAAGTACAAAGCATACAGCCAGTAGTTTATGAACTAAATGATTCGTTCACGACTCAAGAATAAACCTGGAGGTAAATCATGTGAATCAAGCACTAAGAAGTCCTGTGGTGGTTGTTGGATTCTAAGTTCTCTCTGGTGGTGGTTGGAGAACGCTTCATAGTAACATTTCATTAGTTCTTAACCAACTAATTGGAGATGGAATTTGTAGAAGGAAAACTTAAACTTGCGGGCTGTCATGGATCATGTGTTCCATGTGTTATTGATGAAATGCTAGGATGATTCGGAAGGGCTTGTGATACTAAGGGATGTTAAAAAAAAAGGGAGGCAAGTCTTAACTGAATGTTTTATTAGGGTATCGAGTGAACTGATAAGTAGAGATAAATTACAATGAGTTTACAGTTAAAAGGAGTAATAGTATGATTGAGATAAAAGTACGGAGGAGGAAGATTTATGACAAATTATGAAGGTATTGATAAGACAGCTTGTGACATATTGAGGGTAAGATTGATCAGAAAGGGTGAAGGGTTAAGTACGCCTAGCCCACAGAGTGTAATTAAAACATAGTAAGAATCATGAATAACATTAAGACGTGTTACGTTACAGGATGGATTACGAACAGGATGCAATGTGAATACCATAAGGATTGTTATAGAAATGAGTAAAGCCTAGCGAGAAATAACTAGAGGATATGATGCGATTAGTGGGAAACGGAAAAGAAAATGTAGAACGAATAAGAAAGACTTACAAACTTCTGTAGGGAAAGTTCAGAATAAAAGTCAGATGGTAACGAAAGTGAAAGTGAGCACAAGAAGATAAGGAGTTAATAGAAAGATGTAGATAAGAAGAAAGCGAGTGGAATTACAGTATAGCGATGCGTTATGACACGTACAACTTGGAAAATGAGTAATACAAGTGACAGAACTGTGAAAGATCAACCTAAAGAAAGCTGAGCAATGAGATAGAATGAATGCCAGAAATGACTGGTATGATAAGGATAAATAGAAATGAACAAAATATGTTTTGAAAACGAAAGAGGGATTATGTAAAAGTAGTGCTTTCCGAAGGATGTAGGGGTACCATGAGATTTCTCATGCACAAATAAAAGATGGACATAGACTAGAGAAGTGGAAGGGATACTAAAGGAAGCACCCAAGATAGACTTAACTAATTGAGTATGAGTATAGGACAAAAGGGAAATATATAGCTATGAACTTAAGGTGTAATACGATGAGAAAGTGATAAGACAAGACCACTAATAAGACGACTTTGATGTGATTTTGAGTAAGTTAGAAGTTAGCGTTGGTATACAACAAGAATGAAAGAGCATGTGACATAAAGGAGTACTGCGTGTATGTGAATTCACCTCGAAAATGGTGAAATCCTTGAAGGACAAGGATTGCGGATTTGCGAAACAACTGCTGTATTGTAAATTTATTAGAAGAAACAGACGATATTCATTGGGATAAAGATGGTGTTATAGGAAAGCTTGGAATAATTATCATCAGAATATAAGTGCTACCGAATGGAGAATTTGAAACAATTATAAGCACTAGCTAATTACGGATTGGAATGAATGGAATGCGGCTTCGGATAAATTTCTACATTAATTATATTACTCGAGTACCAACCATCAAACGAGATTTTGTACTATATATCGAGAGTTCTCGTCGCCTCGTGATTGTGTTGGGGTTTTTGATACATGGGTAATCTAAGTTATGGGGGATATAAAGGAAGACATGGATATGGTATAGTATACCAAACATATTGGAAAAAAATCATATGAATTTGAAGATTGGAAATGGAGACATAGAGTAGAATATAAATAGATAATGATATGGGTACACCCTAAAGGGGGGAAGCGGATGAAAGAAATGCAAGTGTAAGATGGAATCAACTGACGCTGCAACACGTTTAATGTGAATACTTAAACTTTAAGTGAGATCCCTTGCTGAGACAAGTTAGTGAGATTTGAAAGCCAGCAATGAATGGATAGAAGCCACGATGACATTTGAGACAATGTTGAGAATTATTGGTAAAGATCTTGGATAATATAACATCAGAAAGTGGATGCTTATAAAAAGGAAGAATATGACAAGAGAATAGTAATGAGTAACTTAAAAGATATTATAAAGGATAGCGAGGCTATACTGGATTAGAGGTTAAGATGTTGTCAACGGAGTTATTGGCTAATGATATTGTGACACATAAGTAGCAAAGGAGAAAGGATAGGAAATCTCTCCTATAGTAAGATATGAGAAAACCAAATGGTGAATAGAGGAAGAGAAAGGAGTATGGCAAGACAGACAGCAAGTGAGTTTTAGTACAATAAGATATGTAAAGCAGAATAAGCTAGGAGAAGGAAAGACTATGACTAGGATTGGATGCACTTTGTACAAATTGTACGAGAATAGTTATGCAACCTACGAATATTTGTATGCTAAGAATGAGACCAAGTGAGTACCTGATAAGAGGAGTAAGAATTCAGTAACAACAATGTGGTTGCGATATTTTGGATACATCAAGGAAAGGTATAAGATGGGTTGAGGCAAAACTACGGATATATAATTAGTACTGAGGGCAAAAGCCGTAGTTGAGCCTTGATATCAGTTGGAAGATATGAGAGAAGAATATAGGGTCTGCATAAAGACTAGCGAGGTAACGCTAAGGTATTTACTGGGCTGACTTGAGCACCTACACGCACTTGTGTAAAGATTGCAATAGGATGCGTGGTAGGAGAGCTAAGAGCAAATTTGAGCAAAGGGGGCAATAGAAGAATTTGAGTCAAAAATAAAGAAACGACACGAGATATTATGCCTAAAGTATTGACAATTACGTTAAGAGAAATTACGAAATGATTTAACCAAGACAATTAGAACAAGCGGGGTACCGGTTACTGGAGGACAGTAAAATTGAGATATGAGGGAACCCTAGCGCTATTTGATGGCCAACCCTAAAGATCGAGATCAATAAATAAAAGCAAATGATAGTTAAAGACCTTTAAAGGAAAGTCAGAAAGTGACACATGATGTTGAGGATTTCAGAATACGAACAGGGAGTAAAGCAAGGATATCGGAGTACAAAAATAATACCCTCTGGGAAATTTCGTTTTACTCGTAGAACCTGCGAAGGGTTCACAGGTTACCAGAGGCATGCGATACCCCAGGGATATTAAAGTCTAATAAACCGACGAGGGACGTCTACGCGTTATAAAATGCTTATTTAAAGATTGAGAGGTAAGATAAAAGGAACGATACCTTAAGGGAATAACTATAGGAGAAGCATAAGAAGAAAGTAAGATTTCAGCAGAACAGCTTGAAACACTACTGACAACCAACTGCGAAATAACGAGGGGAGCAAAGACAACGACGTAAAACAATTACCTCGACAAGAAACAGAAAGAGGGGATATTACATGAATGACTATGTAGAGATCTGGAATGCGTTATAGTGAATTATAACGAATCGACAAATAGAAGAGGTAGGTGAAAGGCATACTTAAATAAGAGAACACTTGAGAAAGTATTGGGAGTTCAGAACCAGTTTAACATTCGAGGACGAATGTTCTAAAGGGGGGAAGGATATTATACCCCGTATATTTATACGTCGATTTATTCGCAAAAGAATCGGCGCGAGTTAAAGACGGAATCCTTCTCGGACACGGAATAGATATCCTTAATTTTCAATTTTCATTAAAACATAAATTGTTTATAAATTGTATTTAGTGTAAAAATATTATTATTGTAGATTAGGAATTTTTTAATTGTGATTAGATTATTAAGTGGGAATTAGTAATTAATTAAAATTAATTAAAGTTAATTACAAAGTGGGCCCCACCCGATTTAAAAAAACAAAACAAATCATCAATTAGAGGACACATAAGGGGGAACGTGTAGGGCTTGGAAGCCTCACATATATGTATCATCAATCAGTCATTAATCACCATAGTTGAATTAAGAACAAGCAAAAGAAAAGTTGGAAGAAAAAAAAAACAACAAGCTCTCGGCCATGGAGGTTTTGGCCGAGAATTGAGAGAGTGAGGGAGATGAATTGAAATTGCAAAGTGTTATACACATTCAAGGATTGCAACGTGAATTGATTCTTGGAGTCAAGTTGATTAAGGTAAGATTTGATCCCTTTTTATACACATTTTGGAGATAATTTAAGCATGTATAGATTTGTAGATATGTGATGAATATAAGAAGTTGTAGATGTTGGTGTTGAATTGTAAATTGAGCCGTGTAGGGCGCTGTTCTAAATAGGCATGGTAAATTAATTTTAAGTTGCATTATAGTTGTTGTTGTTGTCATGGATAATATGCTGAAGAAATGAAAAGAATTAGAAAGTTAAGGTTGAAGTTGTGTTGATATGAACATGTTGTTATTCTTGTTGAACTGAAAGAATTGAAGATATGATTATGTCCCTATGTTGTTGTTGGTATTTCTGTGTCAACAGGAGGGCAATTGGAAATTCGGGATAGGCGAATATATAGGGGAAGTGCTGCCGGAGTTTCGCTAAGTCTTTAGCTAATAGAAAACCCTAAACGAGAATATATAAGCTTAAATATAGATCCTATAAGAAATGGGCTATATATTTGTGAACTAGAAAGTATAGTTACTAACGATAACGTTACTCTTATATTAAATAGGCTAAAAGAGTGACGAGACGAACGGGTTACGAATAGCCACTAACAGGTATGTAAAGTTGTCCCTTCTTTCTTTTGGCATGTCTTAGATCTAAGTGATAAATGATATGAGCTTTGGGGTAATTCTATTCATAAGCTTTGAGTGATATTTATGATTCTTATTTACTTCTTGATATTACAATTCTCAAGTGATTGAGCCTCCCTCTTCAGTTTTCTGTACGTTGGTTAATAGTCGATACATATCCGTTCCTATTCTTAGGAACTCTATGATAATTCGTGGTTGGAGTTCTATAAGGTGTTTCATACTATAGTGACATATGACTATGATCCTTAAGGCTTTGTGATATACTTATGATGACATTCAAGGGATGTTGGATATGTTCCGAGTGACATTCGAAAGGTATTTGATACGACTATTGTCCTGATTTTCAAATGGTAATTCGTGTTGACTATTCTATTGAGTCTTTGAAAATGTTTTTAAATTGCATATAGTTTCTCACTACTCTGCTCGTGCATGCCTCAATATGTCTTTCACCGAGTCCCGGGCCGGGTATGTTATCGTGCACAGTTTCACTGCATTGTTCACCGAGTCCCTCACTAGAGGGCCGGATACGGTATATATATATATATATATATATATATATATATATGTGATGATATGATAATATGATGATATGATGATATGTTATGGCGGCCAAGAGGGCATATGATGACTTTATTCACCGAGTCCCTCACTAGAGGGCCGGGTACGGTATATATGTATATGAAGATGATTTGATTAGGTCACCAAGTCCAATGATGGGCTGGGTATGATATATGATATTGACATGCATGATTTATGTTTCAAAGGCAAGTAATTTGGTATTCTGGACATTGTACTTGTTTCCTGTACTTCTTATTTCTGTTATGATCCTTTTACTGTATTTCATACTTTATATACTCAGTACATATTCCGTACTGACCCCCTTTCTTCGGGGGGCTGCATTTCATGCCCGCTGGTGCAGACACTCGCTTTGGTGATCCGCCAGCTTAGGATTCCCTTCCTGCTATCTTGGAGAGCTCCGTTGTTCCGGAGCCTAGATTTTGGTACGGATCTTATGATATATATATATATATGTATGTATATGATATCCAGGGGCACGACGGGGCCCTATCCTGTCATATTTCGCTATTCGTACTCTTAGAGGTCTGTAGACATATGTGTGGGTTGTGTATGGGTTCCGTTCAGCTGTGTCTATACGATGTGCTGTGGTATGATGTTCGTCTATAGTGGCAGCCTGGGCGGCTTGCATATGATATTGACATGTGATGGCAGCCTTGTCGGCTTGCGTATTATTTTATGATATGATCAGTTGTGACTCCTCAGGAGATAGTGTATCTGAATATACCTATATGATGATGCTATGAACCTTCAGAGTTCTTTTGTAAAGTTCCATATTGTTCGTAGTTTCAGTTTGACTATATTTGATAAGCATGTATACGGGTTTCCAGGTCGGGCACCAGTCACGGCCCACGGGGTTGGGTCGTGACATGAACAAGGTGACGATAAAGAACAAATATGCTCTTCCAAGAATTGATGACTTGTTCGACCAGTTGCAAGGTGCCAAGTGGTTTTCCAAAGTAGATTTGAGGTCGGGTTATCATCAAGTGAGAGTTAGAGAAGTGGATATTCCTAAAACAGCCTTCAGAACGAGATATGGCCACTATGAATTTCGGGTGATGTCATTCGGGTTGACTAATGCTCCGACCGTGTTTATGAATCTGATGAATAATGTATTCAGGCCCCTCTTGGATCTATTTATCATAGTATTTATTGATGATATTCTGGTGTATTTTCCCACGGAATCCGAACATGCAGATCATTTGAGAATTGTGCTTGGCATTCTTCGAGCCCGGGAATGATTTGTGAAATTTTCAAAGTGTGAGTTTTGGCTGAATTCTGTAACATTTTTGGGCCATATTATTTCAGATGATGGCATTCGAGTCGACACTCAGAAGATTGAGGCTGTGAAGACTTGGCCAAGGCCTACGACGCCTATAGAAGTTCGTAGTTTTCTGGGTTTGGTAGGTTATTATAGAAGATTCGTAGAGTGCTTCTCATCTATTTCAGCCCCACTGACGAAGTTAACCCAGAAGTTGGCTAAATTTCAATGGAACGATGCTTGTGAGCGCGGTTTCCAAGAGTTGAAAAATAGGTTGACCTCAGCTCTAATTTTAACACTTCCAGAAGGACCAAATGGCTATGTTGTGTATTGAGATGCTTCCGGTGTGGGATTAGGATGTGTATTGATGCAGCATGGTAAAGTAATTGCATATGCTTCGAGACAATTACGGAAACATGAAAGAAATTATCCAACTCATGACCTCAAATTGGCTGTGGTCATTCATGCCTTAAAAATGTGGAGACATTATTTGTATGGTGTGCACGTTGATATCTATACAGATCACAAAAGTCTTCAATATATTTTCAAGCAAAAGGAGTTGAACCTACGGCAGAGGCGGTGGTTAGAATTGCTGAAAGATTATGAGGTGAACATTTTGTACCACCCCGGGAAAGCAAATGTAGTAGCCGATGCACTTAGCCGATGATCGATGGGCAGTTTATGTGAAATCCCTCCGGAAAGGAAAGAGATGGTTCAAGAACTTCACCGATAAGCTAATCTGGGAGTGCGTGTAATTGATTCGGGTGATGCAGGGATTAGTATCAATGATCCCACAACCTCGTCCTTGGATACGGAAGTAAAGGAACGGCAGTATGAAGATCCTCAGTTATGTCGTTATAGAGACGCATCTCATGGGAAATAAAAGTCTCCGTTTGAAGTTTTGGTGGATGGGATTCTTAGATACCGAGGCAGGTTATGTGTGCCGAATGTGGCAGAATTGCGCCGACGAATTCTAGAAGAAGCACTTTGCTCTCGATATTCTATTCACCCAGGTGCAACCAAGATTTATTGTGATCTTAAGATGATATACTGGTGGGATGGCATGAAGAGAGACATAGCAGAATTTGTAGCACAATGTCCAAATTGCCAACAAGTAAAGGTTGAACATCAGAAGCCAGGAGGCTTATTGCAAGCAAAAGAGATACCTACCTGGAAATGGGAAGTGATCAACATGGATTTCATCGTGGGATTACCTTGTTCCCGTGGCAGGTATGACTCTATGTGGGTGATTGTGGATAGATTGACGAAAGCAGCCCATTTTCTTCCAGTTAGAACTACATACTCAGCTGAAGATTATGTGAGGTTGTATCTCAAGGAAATTGTACGACTCCATGGTATACCATTATCTATTATTACAGATAGAGGAGCACAGTTTACAGCCAAGTTTTTGAAGTCCTTTCAAGAAGGTCTAGGCACTCAAGTGAAACTTAGCACGGCATTTCATCCGCAGACCGACGGGCAAGCCGAGCGCACTATTCAGACCTTGGAAGATATGCTACGAGCATCTGTGCTGGATTTTGGTGGTAGTTGGGATGATCAGTTACCGCTAATCAAATTTGCATACAATAATAGTTACCATTCCAGCATTCAAATGGCTCCTTATGAAGCTTTATATGGAAGGAAGTGTAGATCCCCAATCGGATGGTTTGAAACAGGAGAAGAACAACTAATAGGCCTCGAATTGATTCAGCAGGCGGTAGAAAAATTTAAGGCGATCCGAGATCAATTATTGACAGCCCAAAGTCGCCAAAAGTCTTATGCGGACAATCGCCGACGAGACTTGGAATTCCAGGTTGATGATTGGGTATTTTTGAAAGTATCGCCAATGAAAGGGGTGATGAGATTTTGCAAGAGAGGGAAGCTATGTCCTAGATACATTGGACCTTATAGAATTATCCGCAAGGTGGGTCATGTGGCCTATGAATTGGACTTGCCTTCGGAGCTTGAATCAGTTCATCCAGTTTTCCATGTTTCGATGCTCCGCAAGTGTGTTGGAGATAGCACAAATATTGTCCCGATAGATGATGTGCAAGTGACAGAAAGGCTAACCTATGAAGAGGTGCCTATTGCTATTCTAGACAGGCAAGTGCAAAGACTTCGAAATAAAGAGGTAGCTTCAGTGAAAGTCTTATGGCGAAACAATAATCGGGAAGAAATTACTTGGGAGGCAGAAGAGAAGATGAAGTTCAAGTACCCGCACTTTTCCAACCCCCAGGAGAAATCCAAGATGAAACACCAACAATATAAGGTATGTATACTTTATCTTTATGCTTTTGGTCGTGTGTGGCCATAGATATGTTGATATTGTGATGTAGCCCTGTGAGGCGATGATATTATGGGTTGCTGTGACAGGTTGGTAGTGCCAAGTTACAGGGGAAACTCTGGCGAAATTTTCGTAGAATCCTGAGTATTTAACATTCGAGGACGAATGTTCCAAAAGGGGGGAAGAATGTTACACCTTGGAAAATCCCCCGTACATGTACAGTGAATAGGTTAACAGAGGACATAGCATATGCGATGTTTTGACGAGTAACAAAGAGTATTAGATGACCCTCAACGAGATTTTAAAGGCATACAATGCAAGGAAAGAAAGTTGCCAAGGAAAGCGAATTATATGTGGCGTAATGGATAAGAATTTCGAGCAACAAGTCTATGATGGCATAATGATGTCTTAGAGAAGAGTAATAACACCCCTAAGATTGATTTTGAGATGTTAAACAAGTGCTAAGAAGGTTCCATAAGGATCGGAGGTCAAACGAGTCGACGAGGACGAAAACGAAATCACTGGGCATTATACGGCCCAACCTACGGACCGTATAAATTGTACCAGCCGTATGTTGGACCTTATAATTGGCCAAGAAGGCCACCAGCTACTGGACCACACATACGGCCACACATACGGTTCGTATAAATAGTACGGACCGTATGTTGGTCCGTATAAAGATGGTCGGCCAGCATTTTTAATTTAAGTATAAGGGACCTCTTTCATTTCATTTCATTTTCATTTCACTCTCACTCAACACTTCAAGAAACATCTAGAACCCTCTCTACTCTTCAAATACAAGATAAATCAAGGGAAACCAAGATCAACAACACAAATCCATGAATCAAAGTGTATGAAACTCAAGTGAAAGTCATCCAAATCAAGAAAACCCAAAGGAGGTGAAGTAGGGTTTTGGTGTTAGAGGAGAAACTCCACTCAAGACTTGTTCAACCATCATCCAAGGTATGTTTCATGACCATCTCGTGTTTTTTAAGGTATTGGAAGGTTAAGATACCCGAATTTTAGAAAAGCATAGCAAATGGGTCATAAATGAGTAAATAGTGCCATGGGTGAATGGTAGTTGAATTGAATCATGAATGTTAATGAGTTGAGATTACGAACACGTTGTAAATGATGTTTAAACCATGGAATAAGTATTATATACGCGAAAGAGCGATAATGAGTTATAAGTATAAATATGGAGAAATTGGAGAGAAATGGTGAATTGTGGTTAATGTATATGCATGCCGATTGTTGATTGCGATATTGTGAATGTTGTTGTGAACGCTTGAGAGTTGATATAGAAGGTGGGAAAAGTAGTATAAACAAAGGAAACACTGCCCAAATTTCTCTAGAATTAGTAACGCGTTATTATAGTTGATTAACTAACGTCAGCACGAATCCTCTTTTGAAGGTAGAGACGTGACATTGAAGGAGAATAAGCGAATGCTAGATTGCTTAAACGATAAAGGTATGTGAGGCTTAACTCTTCTTTCAAAAGGCATGAATCCTTCAAGTTTTCCATAATCCTTCTATAAGATGAAGCTTATGAGTCCTTCTATATATCGAATCACCTATAAGCATGATAATAATGACAATGAGCTAGATTATAGAGATTCAAGAAATTGTGGCACGATGTTCCTACAATGCTAATGATGTTATTATTGTTACCACTCGTCTTATGCTTTATTTCCTTCAAGGCGAGGCATGATACTCATAAAATTTCCATAATACAATCGGGGGTTTACGACCTTACGTCACCCCGATATAGTGTGATTGCCCGTAAAGCCTAACGTATGCTCTTAATGCTAACGTATGATATGTCCATAAGATGATGCTATGTAATGAGATGTGTAAGAGTGATGTGTTATGATTGATTTTGTGATGATAAAATTCCACCGCGCCACGATGGCCGGGCATGTCACCGCTAAGGCGGGCTGCATATGAGTCCACCGTGCCTAGATGGCCGGGCATGTAACCGCTAAGGCGGGCTGCGATGTTACACCGAGCCTAGAGGGTCGGGCATGATCACTACTAGTGGGCGGCATATGATGGTTACCGGGACGCGGGTTAACGATGAAGACTATGATGAGATGATTTATGTGATTATGTAAAATGTGATATATGTAAGTAATGTGATTGCCTATGACACTTGTGCATGTTATATCTTTGTCTCATGACTCATGATCTTCCTATTATGTTTATCTCCTTCTTGCCTTACATACTCAGTACAATGTTCGTACTGACGTCCGTTTTCTTTGGACGCTGTGTTCATGCCCACATGTAGACAGGGAGGCGAGCTTGAGCCAGACCTGTAGGAGCTGATAGCCGATTGAAAGCACTCCTTTGTTCCGGAGGTGCTTGATTATTCTTTTGTGTATATTTGTATATTTTGGGCTCGGCGGGTCCTATCCCGTCTATATGTGTTGTATTCCAGTAGAGGCTCGTAGATACACGATGCGGGTTATGTGGTCTCACAAGGTTATTGTGATGTACATGTATAAAACCATTATTTTGACAGCCTAAAGGCTTATACATATAAAGGTATTATGTTTTGACTTGAAAGGTGATTTTCTTGTAGCTTGAGGATAAAATTGCTAAAAGAGTATAAAATGACACGATAAGAAATAGAACGAGGGGTGCTCGGTGGTTAGCTCCGGGTACCCGTCGCGGCCCTAGTTGGGTCGTGACAAGATCGGCTTAAGATAGTGGGGGTGCAAGAAAGGCCCCGCTGGGTGGATTCGGGACTACAGATTCCAGGACCGAGTAGGAGGATTCCTAGCTATTCTATTGAGACAGATCTATCCGAGGACATCGGGACGATCCCTCCAGAGCTCGTGACTTCCATAGAGGAAGATAGTTACGAGACGGACCCGTCTGAAGGTTCATATGAGACGCAGTGGAGCAGGAGGCTCCCGAGGTTGCACCAGAGTTGACCCCTACAAACTTCTCATATGATGGAGCATTATGTTAGGGCAGCCACAAGTGTGAGTGTTACTGAGTATTCTAGTGTAACAGCCCTGGCCACCACTTGTAGAAATTGTCCGCTTTGGAGCCCTCGCCCCTCACGGTTTTAAAAAGCATCTACAAGGTAGAGGTATCCAAGCACTTATAAAGTACTCTTCGTTCTCCTCCCCAACCAATGGGGAATTCCCCTAAACCGATGTGGGATTTGCCTAAGGCAAGCCTTACACTCACCCCCCCCCCCCTTGGGACTCAGCGTCCTCGCTGAGGTTTGCCCCACCACCAGCCTGGCACTGGCTCTGATACCAACTGTAACAGCCCAAACCCACTGCTTATAGAAATTGTCCGCTTTGGAGCCTTCGCCCCTCACGGTTTTAAAACGCGTCTGCAAGGGAGAGGTATCCAAGCACTTATAAAGCACTCTTCGTTCTTCTCCCCAACCGATGTGGGATTCGCCTAAACCGATATGGGATTCGCCTAAGGTAAGCCTTACACTCACCCCTCCCCCCTCCCCCCTTGGCACTCAGCGTCCTCGCTGAGGTTTGCCCCACCACCAGCCTGGCACTGGCTCTGATACCAACTGTAATAGCCCAAACCACTGCTTGTAGAAATTGTCCGCTCTGGAGCCTTCGCCCCTCACGGTTTTAAAATACGTCTACAAAGGAGAGGTATCCAAGCACTTATAAAGCACTCTTCGTTCTTCTCCCCAACCGATGTGGGATTCGTCTAAACCGATGTGGGATTCACCTAAGGCAAGCCTTACACTCACCCACCCCTTGGGACTCAGCGTCCTCGCTAAGGTTTTCCCCACCACCAGCCCGGCACCGGCTCGGATACTAACTGTAATAGCCCAGGCCACCGCTTGTAAAGATTGTCCTCTTTGGAGCCTTCGCCCCTCACGATTTTAAAACGCGTCTACAAGGGAGAGGTATCCAAGCACTTATAAAGCACTCTTCGTTCTACTCCCCAACCGATGTGGGATTCGCCTAAGGCAAGCCTTACATCTAGCCCTCTATCTTGGGTTTTGGTAAATCAGGAGCTGCCAGAATAATCATATCCCTCGGATTCAGATAAGGGAGATGAAGAGGGCCAGACCAGTAGATGGTGGGAGGACGATGATAAGAATACTTCACTTTACAGCCCTCCAGGCCAAGATTAGGACAGGACGGCTACAGGTATATGGGTCTTTTACTAAAATTTCTTATGTTTGTACAATTATTGCAGGATAGCATTTAATAGTTGACGGATGGGAATTCTAAAGGAACTGATAACCAAAGTATTTATAGGTAACTACGACTAAGATGTTTTTACCACCACTAGGAATCTCAGAATTAGGAATGGAAAGCAGTCGCGTGCGTTGATTGATGGTTATTATTAGGAGTTCGAAAGGTTAAGATAGCATTTGCCTAGCCAGGAGCATAAGGGACTTTTCTAACCTGCAGGGAGATGCATTACAGGATTTTACTTGGGATCCATTAGATCTTCAAATTGTTTTTTTTTCTAGGTTATGTGATAAAAAGGCCACGCAGCAAGACAGATGCGACTCTTATAAGTAGGGGTACCTTGAATTATTAGACAAACGTGATAAGGGTTATTTGGAAAAAAAAAAGTGATGCCGACTTATGTATAAAAAGGAAAGGAGAGTAGGCGTTCGAGTAGAGATCGATTATTAAGCCTACATTTCCAGAAATTCATAATCAAGGACTTACAAATGTGTTAAGAGGAACTAAAATAGCTTGATGGAAATTAGAAGCATGTAATACTTGCGGTTGAAAATTTAAAATGATTGCATGTGAGACTTGTAGTTGAAAATTCTAAATGATTCCGAGATGTAAGACGGGCTAGCTTGGCGAAGAAAGAGAAGATGTGTTAAAACCCCAGATTTAGGACAAGTTTAAATAACATTGGGGGTGCTTCATAAGTAAGGTGTTAATAAATGATATACATGATAACTCATGTGTGATCACGTTAACCAGTGTGTGTGCCTTGATAACCGATGTTACAATATGTTAAAGTATTGATTGGACGGGATATTGAAGTTCAAGTAGCAAGTGCTACAGGGCAGGTTAACATTGTTTCCTCTAAAGGTTAAAGTTGGATAATCATGATGCAAGAGTATTAGGGAAGAGAAGGAAATGAGTATACAAGAGTAAGAAGATTATGATGTCTTGAGAAGAGAAAAAGTGTGAGCAAGGGAAGTATGTTGCTAATGAGGGTCAAGTAAATCTTCTGAGAGAGTGTTTAGGACGACGGTAGAGGCAAAGGACCATTCGGATGAATCTCGAAAGTAAGTATACGAAAATAGTAGAGTGTGCTAGTATGGAACAAAAGACGAATGCACAGGGTTCGAAAACAAATGGTTATAAGAGGGATTGAAGGGCATTAACAATGAATAGGGATGTGAAGTGCAAAAGAATAAGCAGGTTTTGCGAAGATGTTAAGGGGTTTCTGACTTTTGAGGGATATCCGAAGAGATGAATGCGCAGTCATACTGACACGGCACGACTACCTGTGAAACGAAAAATCCCTCCCAAAAGATGACTTTAGAAATTGAACGGATTTGTACTTCTAATAGGATATTCCACGAACTTCAGGGTCAATACTATAAAATGGCAAGTAAAGAAGAGCACTTATGAGCAAAGGAAATCAAGAAAAGCCCTGAAAGAGAAATTAAGAAAGGTACACTAATGGATTGGGTAAAGAAAGTCAGGCAATCACCAAGAACATTAGGGAGGATAATAAATTAACAAATCTGGCCAAGAGGCAAAACATTAGTAACATGGGATAAGAATCTTGATAAAGAGTATAGGGATTCGATTATGAAAGAAATAGAATGATGTATGGGGGATATGCATGAATATGAACCAGCCGTAGAGTCAGAAAGAAAGGTGAGAACTCAACGAAGGAAGAAAGAAAAAGGCTATATTTCGTGAGGATTTAATGGTAAGGACGGGAGCCGGTAGAAGATCAAAAAGGCTATGATGCCTAGATGTGATCCAAACAAGTAGTTAAGAAGAATTACCGGAAAAAATGAGCTAAGCTAATGAAATGACGAGTCGTGGGAATGGACGGTGTAGAATATCAACTTTTAATGGTGTAGTATAGACATAAATCAGAATTGGGAACCCAGAACAAGAAGAAATTCAAGGATATTAAAAAGATAGTCATGGAAAAAGACTAGGATTAAAGGAGCATGGTATAGTCGGACACTCCGTAAAGGGCCTAATCAATTCTGATGTCCCCATTAATTCATTAGCCCAGGGAACTACTAGCCATGAAAAGTAGAAGTGAAAAGACAATAAAGAAGGAATCTGAATTGGATCTGATATGTATGAGCATTTTGATTTGATACAAGATCTCTACTAGCAAAAAGGAATCTAAGTTAAACCATGCGACAAAAGGAACTCCGGCAATATCAGGAACAGAGGAGTGAAGGATCGTTAAGGTCGGCCAGATGGTTATCAAAGACAATTACTACTCGAAGGTTACTAGTATGTGAGAACATCCTCTGAAGGAGGGAAGAACAAATTCAGTTCTAAGATGGGTTACAATATTTCTAAGCTCAAAAGAGGGAAATATGTTGGATTGAAGGAGTCAAATTTTGAGATGAACCAAAATATCAAGAATGTGCTAAAGAAAAGTGAAAATGGATTAAATGCAAGTCTATTATGAGACAAATATGGCAAGGAGAATAAGTTTAGCCAATGTGATATGTTGCATTCCGGACTATGACTCGAATCACTCGCGCCGAAGAAATTTTAGGTACATTTAGATATGTAGTAAAGTACTCCAAGGGGTAGCAGAAGGAGTGAGGAAGGTCGCATGTGACCAGGGACAAGTATAAGGGACAATCGAGATTATTAAAAAGAACTTGTAGTAGTAGAAGAGATGAAAGATTTAAAAGAGGAATATTTATAGGAAGTTCGCTAATCTTCAAAGGAAAGGAAGATAGTGTGCCTATGGATAGCAAGACAAAAGTAATGCTTGAGATTAGGAAGTACCTCGTAAGTCATGAAATTCCAAGCTACTGGTTATATCAGAGTGTATGACATAGAACCATATAAATAATCGCCATGATGAAATGGCTAACAGAATGGTGCAAGGACGACAATAAGTAGCCAAAGAAGAATGGAGGTTAGTTTAAGTCTCAATTAATCACCGGTATAAGAGAGCCAAGGACATAAGGAGGGAAGCATACTCGTATTTGGAGGAAATTGTGATTAAGTAGGATTTTATCTTAGTTCCATGTTCATGAGTTTATTTTGTAATCATGCAAAAACTGAGGAGAGGAAATTAGAGAAAAAGTTCAAATATGAATATGATGATATTGTAAGGAGTTAAGGGGGGTTCGACCAAGGAATTAAAAGGAGGTGATATGGTATGTGTATAGGGTCGACTAGTACAAAAAGGGATGATCTAAAAGAGCACCAGAGAAGCAAGCAAGGCAAATAGTCATATCTGGACAAGACAGTTTGTCTACTAGTAGAGAAATGAGAAGCAAGGCAAGAATAAAACAAGTAAGAGTGCTCACAGATCGGCAGGGAGCTGTAGCAATTATGATTTAAGACAATCTTAATGGCAACAGGTTCCAGGACGGTAGCAAGATATGAGTTGACCCCTGGGTACATACATAAGAACATGAGAATATGGAACTAATGAATAAGTTCGACAAAAATTTGGAAGAATATGAAAGAAGACTAATGATCCCATAGTACAAGAGCATGGAGATCAGAAACTAAAGGAGGACAACCAGTTCAACAAAACTAATCATAGCATCGTATGCTCGCAAGCAACAACATTCGAGGATGAATGTTTCTAAAAGGGGAAGGATGTTACACCTCGCACTTTCAGATCATGAGCATGTCACATACTTTACCGTATTAATGGAGTATTGGAGACGTCCCATAAAATTTTTGAAGTTACAAGCCATGAGAAGTGCGTAATAATGAAGTAAAAGATGAATTACGATCTCATAAGTCGTAACCGGGAAGGACAACCTTGGAACCAAAAGACATGACTATTATTAAGTATGATTAATGATAAATATCATGTATGGAGAGTTTCAGAAGATTCCAGGACAAAGCAAATCAAAGAAAATAGGTTTGTCGAAAATTTGAACAAAGTAGATAGAATTTTGGGTCAACTTTGGAGGGATATATCTCTGGGTATATTAGCAGGTTTAAGGTGTTACAAAAGCCTAAAATGAAGTTTTTCTAGTCTAGGTTCCAACGCAAAAAACCGCTCATCCATATGACATCGAAGTAAAGAGATATTCACGTTTTCACGAGACTGCACAGTCAGCCTCGCTAGGACCCACTATGGCGGTGGCGACCATCTAGTATATTAAATATGTTTTAAAGGACATTTTTGAGTCATTTTAACTTGAAACATTTTCCATAAGCTTCTAAGACCCTCCCAAGTCAGATCATGAAGACCCCAAGCCAAAAAAAAAAAAAGGGTTTCACCCAAGTTCTATCTCAAGAGTTCCAAGAGAGCAAGAAGAAGCACTCTTAAGGTGTTGGATGCAAGTTGAAGCTTGAGTTCTTGTTATTTTTTCCGGGTTTAGAGGATTCTTAGACGTGAAGCAAGCTCAAAAAAGGTAATAATATTTATCTCCTCCATGTATTTGAGCTTATAGGAGTCGTCACTAGCTTGTACAGTTGAAAACTTGTGAAATAAGGCTCGAAAATCGTAGTTGTGATGTTGTTAGTTGGTGAACTGTTTTAAAGTTGTTCTTGTCGTATTTTATGGCTGGAAATTGATGGAATAACTTGGATATTCTATTGTTGATGTTGTTCTTATTGTTTTGGTGTTGGTTTGAATTGGAAAGAGGTAAAAGATATAGGGGAAGTGCTGCCCGATTTTTTGAAAATCATAGGTATGTTGTTCTTGTGTTGTTGGACTGTTTTGAAGTATTACGTACATGTTATTGTGGCTGGAAATCAGAGTAGATAATATGAATATGGTGAACTTGATGTCGTGGTACATGTCCATGTGTTTATATGAGGAAGTCTTATGTGAAAATTAATATGGTATTATGTTGTAGCTATAGTTATGAATGACTTTGAAAAGGAGTTTTGAGGATTGAACAATGTTTAACTTCAAAAAGTCTATTGATTATGGTATTATGGGTGTTGCTATTGATGTTTGGGAGTTGTTTATTATATGGAGAAAGTTGTCGAAACAAAGGAAATGCTCCTCAATTTTCGTTAGCTCTTAGTCACTTTAGTTTAGACTTCAACATGTTTTAAGTGATCTAATGTAGTACGAATTCTCTTGAATGTAGAGTTGTGAGCTTGGAAGGAGAACGTTTACTCGTTAAGAAGATGTAAAGGTATGTTAAGGCTAGTCCCTTTCTTTCAAAAGGCATGAATCGTATATCACCATCTCCTATATATGTTCTCATGACCTTCTTACATTCCAAAAGTTGAAAGCCTAAGATTATTAAGAGCTTCTTATGAGATAGAGGTAAGATGTGTTTTATGATAATGATGGGGATGATGATGATTCTATTTCTAGAGATTATTAAGCTTATGAATTGATGCTATTATGAGACTAATGATCTTATTTTATGATTTCCTTGATGTTGTTGATTATCTCACCTCATGATACTAGTTCCTTCAAGGTGAGACATGGCGATGATAATTGTGCAATAATGTAATCGAACGTTACTGACCTGACGTCACTCTGATAGAGTTATAGCTTTTACTTGAGCTCGCATGCATGGTTTATGTTATGTGTATATGAGTTTACACTGTGCCTAGTTGGCCGGACAGACACCACTATGATGGGCGTAGTGGACAGCTATGATGATAATTACACCATGCTTAGTTGGCTGGGCAGACAACACTAGTGGGCAGCATGAGATGATTACCCTGAACACGGGAGGCCCGGACGCAGTTTATGTACGTATATATACGATATGATATTGTTTTAATATAAAAGTTAGCAAGCATGACTCCGCCTTAAGAGTTAATCAATTATAGGTTATCCCTTCATCTTGTGCTCTCTTATTTCTTTATTATATTGTTATACATGCCTTACATACTCAGTACATTGTTCGTACTAACGTCCTTTCTTGTTGACGCTGCATTCATGCCCGCAGGTTCAAGTAGTCAGCCAAACGATCCAGACTAGTAGGACCTCCCTTCAGCCGCAGTCAGAGCGCTCCATTTGGTCCGAAGCTACAACTTTGTTTGGTATGCTATCTTGATATGTAGATATATGGGTATGACAGGGCCTTGTCCTGTCTTTTCTACAGTTTATATTCCATCGAGGCCTGTAGAGAGTTGTATATAGTTGGAATGTCGTGTAGTTCGGTCATATATTATTTTGTGTACAACCCATGTAGCGGCCAAGTCGGCCTGCGTTGTTATCCTTAGCACATACACTTATATATCCATATGCATGGTTTATGAGTTTCGATGTAAAGTTTGTTGTATTAATTTTACAGAAGTTGGCATAGCTCACATATAAGTAAAAATGGGCCACGAGGTTACTCAGTATAGTGCAAGTACTAGTTTAGGGGTGCTTGGTCAGTAGTGGTCGGGCACTCGTCGCGGCTCATTAGCTTGGGTCGTGACAGCTAGGCATTATCATACTAGGATCCATAGTGGCTACCCTTCCTCCCGAGTAGCTAGGACAAACACAACAATCAAATTCATAGCATGGAAGCTGAATTATAGCATAGAAGCTAAATCACAATTATCTCAAATGGACTGCCTACGTATCCTACTATGGGAAATTCAGGTCATTGCGTAGTTCATTTTACAAGGGAATCATTTGGTTTTGTCGATCTATTACAAATGATTACAAGCAAAGAAATAACTATTGCAAGAAAATAAATAGCTAATACGATTGAAAAATGTGTCTTAACGCATAGTATAACTTGATTACGTCGGAGTTGATTTGTTTGGGCCATTCTTGTCCGTCCATCTCTGGTAGTACCACTTCTCCTCCAGAGAGTACTTTGCGGACTATATACGGACCTTGCCAGTTGGAAGCAAATTTCCCTTTATACTCGTCTTTGTGTGGTAACACTCTCTTGAGTACCATTTTCCCTATTGAAAAAGTCTAGCTCTGACTTATTCGTTGAAAGCTCGCGCCATCCTTTGTTGGTATAGTTGACCAAGACATATGGTGACTATCCTCTTTTCGTCAATTAAAGCTAACTGCTCATATCGTGTTTGGACCCATTCTGTTTCTTAAATGACTCTTAGTGATAGTATTTCAACCTTAGCAGGTATGACTGCTTCTGTACCATAAACAAGCAAGTATGGAGTTGCCTCTGTTGAAGTTCGGGCTGTTGTACGGTATCCTAATAAAGCGTGTGGCAGTTGTTTGTGCCAACACTTGTAATTTTCAATCATCTTCCTCAGTATTCTCTTGATATTATTATTGGCCGCTTCTACAACTTTATTCATTTGTGGCTGGTAGGCAGTTGAGTTCCGATGAGTGATTTAAAACTGCTCAAAGATATCCTTCATAAGATGACTATTCGGGTTTGCCCCGTTATCCGTTATGATGTTGTTTCGCACAAAATCAGCTACTACTTTCTTTGTTACTGATTTGTGTGATGTTACTTCAAACCATTTGGTGAAGTAATCTATTGCGACCAAAATGAACCGATGTCCATTTGAGGTGGCTAGTTCGATAGGCCTGATGACATCCATACCACAAGCGACGAATAGCCAGGGTGAACTTATCATGTTTAGTTCAGTTGGTGGGATCTTGATTAGATCTCCGTGAAACTGACATTGATGGCATCTTTGCTCAAATTTGCAGCAATCTCCTTCCATTGTCATCCAGTAATATCCTTCTTGGAGAATTTTATTGGCCTGCACGAAACCATTCATATAGGGTCAATAGGTCCCAGCATGTATTTTTTCTAGGAGTTTGGTGCTTCAGCATCATCTACACATCAGAGTAAACCCAGATCTAGCTTCTGTTTGTAAAGTATTTCCTTGTTTAGGAAGAATCCATTAGCCATTCTTCGGATGGTCTTCCTTTGATTACTTGTGATACCTTCGGGATACTCTCGCTTCTCCAAATACAACATGATGTTGTTGACCATGGTTCCACATGGGAATAGTAGGCATGTTCTTTTCTTAGACTTATTTCCAGCGAATCAATGTAACTGCTTTCAGAATGCTAAATCAATGATGTTATAGTGGCCAAGCATCAACAAACTCGTTCTGAGACCTCGACTTATGCTTAAACTCTATCTTTTTGAAGCTTTGGCACAACCTCTATGTGAGATTTACGTATAGTAGGATCTTTTCATTCTTAGTGGCCCATTCGCCTTGTACTAGGTGGATTAACAGATCTGAGACTTCTATGACCAATATGTAATGTCCCGTTTGGTCGTTAGTGTCACTTTTCTCCCTTTTGACCAATTCCCGAGCCTCAACAGTGTTCAGTGTGATTTATGAGAAAATATGGCTTTAAGTGAGAACCTTTGACTGAGAGTTGACTTTTGGGTAAACAGACCTTCTTTCAGAATTTGATTGATTCTGAGAGGTCCGTAGTATCATTTATGGCTCGTTACTGGGATCGGTTCATTTCCCAATGCACTTGGGTGCATTTTGAGACTTTAGTTGTAGAGTGTGTTTACGGGTTTTAGGAGTCGACGTGGTCAACGAGACCATACTTGGGAAATTCGATGTTGCGGGTGAATTCGTGGCGCGTTTTTATGTATATCTGCAAAACTGGTTTGTGTGTTTTGGGTATTGGATGATAATGGAATTTTGGAGTTGAATTCATGAAAGTTGAATTGTTTTCTGGTTACTGGTGTCCGCCGCTGCAGCACCAGGCCAGCTGTAAGGGCACAGCTCGGGCGGTAAGGTGACCGCTGCAGCGGCGTAGTGAAATCTGGTGCAGGACCGCCGAAGCGGTATTGTTATATCCCGTATTTTTGAACGTCGGATTATTTGCTGGGGTGTGGCACACACATCGAGATTTTTTTTTGGAACATCTGAAAAGTCATATGAATCACATATGTAAAGTTAAACACAACTCATGAAGTACCCTTGGGCCAAATCAAAGTGGAAGCCCTCCAAACGAATATTTTTAAGAAAACGTTTTCGGGTGAGCTGACTTTGAGGGGCAAAAACGGTATTATAAGTTTGGAATTTGGAAAGATACCATGAAATAGAAGTTGTAGATAATTGAATTAGCTTTCTATCCATAGGTCGTGGGTTCCTAGGTGATGTCGGTACAAGGAGATATGAACGTTTTAAGGTCGAAAGGTCAGTGGGCTAGGCCCAACTCGGGATCAACCGAGTTGACCCAAAAAAATAAAATGAAAATTTAGGCCCAATGTTTAAGGGGTGGCCGGCCAAGTGAGGCCCAACCCATGGTTTTAATGAATATTTGCATGTGCTAATTAATTATAAATGGTCACTATCTAATAGAAGTTTCAAGAAACAAAGAAAGAAGAGAAAGAAGAAAAACCAAGAGCAAACATAAGAGCCATTTCGGGTTGGCCATAGAAAAATCACCCTCAAAACAATCTTGACTCTAAAATTATTTTCTTGTTGAATTCCTACTAATTCAAGGTCCCTCTACAACTTGGTGTTGTTGTTTTGGAAGATTGAGCATTAGTTTCATCAATCTCACACTTTGGACAAGTGAAGAAGATTGGAGAAAAAGGTAGGAATTCATACCTTTTTATTATGTTATGAAGGTTTGTTTGTGTTGTAGTATATGGAAATGAGTAGAAACTATGGAAATATGGAAGTTTACAAAGTGTATATATATATATATATATATATATATATATATATATATATATGTAGCTGTGAGTGTATGTATGTTGTATACATATATGAGTTGAATTTTATGTTGTATTCTAGTTGTGGTTATGGTGAAAATTATATTGGGAATGAAAGTTGAATGAATTTTGGTTGAAGTTGGAATGTAGAAGATTATGTCACTTTAGAATGATTTTGTGATATTATGGAAATGGAGTTGTTAAGATGTGAATTATGATTATGGTTGATGACATTGGAAGATGGAAATATGTTATGGATATGTAGGTTGAATATTAGAAGTTTTGGATGAATTATGACTTTGGTGGAAAGTTTGTATATTTTGTATATCTTGTGAATATTTTGTGGAAATGATATGAAATGCTTCCAAATTATATTGTGATAATCTAGATTAATAATGAATATGAAAACATTGAGATTGGTTTGGAAATAGGAAGTCGGAATGAAAGTTCTTGCATTATGTCGGAAAGAAGACTAGTTGTGTTATATTGTGTCCTATATTGATTGTTGGTGTTGTTGTTGGGTTGTTGTTGATTGTTTTGGCCGAGTTAAATTCTCGGGGATGCTATATGTATAGGGGAGAGGCTGCCCAAATTTCTGTAGGCAATTATGAATAAAGATTGAATACTTAAAGATTGGAAATTGAGAATTGGTAAATGTGACCAATTGCAGATTTTGGGCGAAACGGGAATTGAATTTGGAAAGGCGTAAAGAGCATATAAGGTATGTAAAGTTATCCCGATTCTTCTTTTGGCATGTCCTAGGTGTACTAGGATCGGATTTGAGCCCCGGAATATATTCTGTCCATCGGAATCCGCGTTTGAAATTGTCACTTTTTCATTCAATAGAATTGAACCTTTTAGGTATGCTTTGTTGGAAGAATTAGGAAAACTTTCGCAAATTGTTTAGAAAGTTATGAAATGTCCCTAGTACCTCTATAGGTGACCCCACAAGCTTAAAATACGTAATTTGAGCCCACCGCTTCGTTTGTCCTGAGGTGGGCCCACTATTTCCGATTTTACCCCTTTTGTATTTATGACTTGTCTTCGAGCTGCTTTAAATGAAATTCCTTAACTACTCCTCTAACGATTATCTAAAGAATTGTTTTAAATACTCCGTTAAGTCTTATAAACTGTTTTGGATCTTGGAAACGATCTCAGAAAGATTATGCCTCCGTAACCCATTATGACATCCGAAGTTTAACTTACTATGATTCCGTCCGATTTCATTGTTTTGACTTGTCACTCGATATGCCTCATTGAGTCTCTGGAAGTATACATGGTATTTTATTGCATTTAGTTTCTCACTACTCCATTCGTGGATGCCTCAATGTTTCCCACACTGAGCCCCGGGCCAGGATATGTTCTCAAGCGTCTTCCACTGCATTGTTCGCCGTGCCTCGATGTGAGGGGGCAGGTATATATGTACATGGGTTGTGGAGTATGCTGTGCCATGTACACTATTCTGACATGATATGATATGATCTGATATGGCCATTTGATATGTTATGCTATGTTACGGGGTTATTCCCCTTTTCTGATCCTTATGTGTTGTGGCACCAGCGTCGGGGGGTGGCCACGTTCTGTCTGCCGAGTCCCTTGGCAGGGGCCGGATATGATATGGCATATGTTTCTGTACACACTCTTCATGTTTTGAAAATATGCATTCGATACTATGGATATCACACTCACTTTTCTGTACGTTCTGTTTCGGTTATGATTTTGTCCCGTAGTGGGACCAGGTATGACATACGTTTTCTGCAAATACTATTTATGCTTTATGATCAACATCTTTACTAATCTGGATATTCTGTTCATATTCTTTATCTTCTGCTTCGATTATGACTTTGTTTACTACGTTCCATGCTTTACATACTCAGTACATATTTCGTACTGACCTCCTTTCTTCGGGGGCTGCGTTTTCATGCCGCGCAGGTACAGACTACAGATTTGCTGATCCGCATGTTTAGGACTATATTCTGCCATCTTGGAGTGCTCTATTGTTCGGAGCCTATGTTTGGTACAGTCCTTGCTATGGTACATTTGTATGTTGTTCAGGGGTATGATGGGGCCCTGTCCCGTCTTATGAGTCTGATGTGTTCTGTAGAGGTCTGTAGACATACATGTGGGTTCTGCATATGATTTGGGTTGGTATGATCTGTGACAGCCTGATCGGCTTCCTTGTGCTTTATCCGTTAATCTGTGATAATTAATAACGCCAATTGACTTTTACATTTAAATATTATGCTTATATGCTGGTTTGGGTTATTGGGTACGTTCAGGTGTCCAGCACGGACATTAGTCGCGGCCTACGGGGTTGGGTCGTGACAAAAGTGGTATCAGAGCGGTTCGTCCTCGGACTGTCTGCAGACCGTGTCTCGTAGAGTCTTGTTTATCGGTGTGTTGTGCACCACATCTATAAACAGGAGGCTACAGGACATTTAGGGTGTTACCTTTCTTTGAATCTTAGATCGTGCGATAGAACCAGCTGTAGGAAATGAATTCCTTTTTACTAACCTCTGATTTCAGTTGGAGAACGGTATCGACATAAGAGTGTGACTGATGATATTGGAAGCTACACAGTACACAGGTAAGCAATGGTATGAAAAACGTACGCTGGGTAAGGTATTTGAAGCACGATTGAAACATAAAGTTTAAAATCGTAATGAAAAGTAAACAGGAAAGTGCAATAGGTGCAGTTCGAGTTGGACATGTGAAGCAAGCCTCGACATATTTATACCTTTTATTTGAAATTATCAGCCCTGTGTGGCTATGATGCGATATGATATGATATGATATGTATATACGTATATGTGTTGGCCCTGTGAGGCATGGTTGGTATTTCCTGTGGGCAGGGTTTGGGATAGTAAGAAATACAGAGGAACCTCTGCCCAAATTTTCCTAGAAATACGAAGAGGAAGATGAGATATAAATTCTTAACATGTCTTGAAGGTCGATACCGATAGGGTAAATTCATTATGTTGGATTAAAGTTTGAGACATAACCTCCGTGTCATTCGTAAGAAGTATTATCCGTATTTGGAAAATTTTATCTCGAGAAAGCATATATGAGTAGCAGATTTGCAATTTATTTAAACGAACCGGAATATGTTCCGACCCCATTTTGCTTTAGGACAGCATATGTGGAAGGGCAAAAAATGTCCAACGATTAAGTTTCCTCTAATTGGAAGAATACAAAGTGTATGACAGGCAGTGGAAATTGAGTGGTCCGTTTACGACTCAAAAATATACATATACACAAATATGGAGGTAATTATGTGAGTTAAGTGCTAAGAGATTCCGCGAAGTTCGTCGGATTCTAGTTTGTAACATTTTATCAGTTCTCATCGACTGGTTGGAGATGGGATCTGTGGAATAAAAACCTAAACCCGTGAGCTGTCTAAAAGTATATATATACACACGCATGGAGGTAAATATTGAGGATTTACAGGGGCGACACGGTAACTATATAGTTAGAAAAGTAAAAGAATCCCCTCTAAATCGGGGTGGGACCCGCTACGAGAACGTTTTGAAAGTTGTTAAGACCCCGATTTGCCTCAAATTACGTGACCAAGGTCGCGCGGGGCAGTTGACGTGATTATACTGGCCTTAACGCACCTAAATGTATTAAAGTTTTAAGGTTAAGCGTGCTAGGGCCAGAGAAATTTTGGGATGGGTGACCCCCTGGGAAATGTACCAAAATTTTTGGCAAACATAGATATAAGAGACGAATAGGAAATTCGGGGTAACCTAAAGGGAATTAGGATGTGTGGAATGGTTAGAAACCTTATAGGGGTCACGTGAGCTGAGACGGATTAGATTGGTAAAAAGGAAGGAAAAGCAGCGCAGCTCTGGAATTAGAGTAAAAATTTGAACAGGTGATTGAAGATGTATGGTGAAAGAAATGGTAGTGATATATGTACGTATGTGTAGGACCCCCCCCATTTACGACTATGTCGATCGATTGGTGACCCCTAATAGCCAGTGTTGTAATATATAGAAAGGATTAACTGGGCAGAATTTACGAGGAAAAGGGAAAGGTATGGTACAAATGTTACGAAATAGACCGATACTCATTTTGCTACTGGTTGAGTTTGGAAAATTCTAATACAACGCTGTTTGGAAAGAAAAGAGAATAATTGAGTGGGGGGTAAGGAGATCAAATACCATAAAAAGTGAACCGTAAGAAACATAGTTAAGCAGAGTCTTTAAAAGAGTTGACGGGCAAAGCAAGAATGTTAATTGCGAAAACGAGCTAGAATGAAATAGTGCAGGGCAAAGGAAAACTTATGGCATGAAACGATGAATCATGTGAGTATCAAATAATTCGATTATTGAGGAAACAGAACGACAGGTAAGGAATGGGTATGAAGGAAGAATGTGATTACTAAGAGATAAACTTCTACATTAATTATATTACTTGAGTGCCAGCTATCGGATAAGATTTTCTACTATATAATCGTGATTCTGTTAAGGTTTCGTACGAAGATAATCAAGTTATAGGTTAGAAAGAAAAGACATGGATATGGTAGAAGTATAACCCCAAAAAAGGGGAGCAAATGAAAGTAAAGTAAGCATAAATGAAAACAATTGACACATAGAAGATTGAAGCGATAAGGAATTGGCCTAGGCCTTCGACATCGACTGAAATACGCAGTTCTCTGGGATTGGTCGGATATTACAGAAGATTTGTAGAGAAATTTATTTCTGCTACGACACTATTAATGAAGCTAATTCAGAAGGCAGTGAAATCTCAGTGGACCGGTACTTGTGAATGTAGTCCCAGTTGCTGAAGGGAAGCTAACGTTGTGGCAGACGCACTTAACCGCAAATCTATGGGCGGTTTGACCGGCGTGTATCCAGAAAGAAGGAATTGGCTTGTAAAATTCATCAGTTAGCTAGCCTTGGAGTCCGTTTGGTCGATTCTGGAGATATTGGGATTTTGTCCGAGAAGTTGCTGAATCGTTGATTAGGGAACAGGTAAAACAGCGTCAGTTCGAGGATTCTATTCTGGTATGGTACAAAGATACAACCCTTGATAAGAAAAGGGACCCAGTTGAGATCTCACCTGATGGGGTATTATTATACAGAGGAAGATTATGTGTGCCTGACGTTGCAGGGCTGCGACGGCCAATTATGGGCGAAACGCATAATGTTCGGTATTCTGTTATCCTGAATCCACTAAAATGTACCATGAACTTATATGCTTATACTGTGGAATGGCATGAAACGGGACATCGCAGAGTTCGTTGCCCAGTGCCCGAATTGCCAGCAGGTTAAAATTGAACATCAGAAGCCAAGTGGACTTCATTACAGGGTTGCCTCGCACTCCGCGGAAGTATGACTCTATTTGGATTATTGTGGATAGGCCGAAAAAAAATCAGCCCACTTTCTTCCCGTCAGAACCACTTACTCAGCGGAGGATTATGCCAGAATATATATTAAAGAAATAGTGCAACTCCACGGAGGTCCTACATCTATTACCACTGACGGAGGTGCCCATTTTATGGCAAATTTCTGGAGATCTTTTCAGGAAAGATTAGGGACTAAGGTGAGTCTGAGCATAGCATTCCATCCCCAGAGCGACAGACAGGCCGAGTGCACTATATAGACGCTAGAAGATATGTTGCGAGCCTGTGTTATTGATTTCAGAGGCAGCTGGGATAGTCATCTACCGTTGATTGAGTTTTCTTATAATAACAGCTACCAGTCTAGCATCCAGATGGCTCTGTACGAGGCTTTGTCTGGCAGAGAATGCAGGTCACCGATCGGCTGGTTTGATATTGGCGAAACAGAACTAATAGGCCCAGGTATGATCCAACAGGCGGTTGATAAGATGAAACTTATCCGAGAGGGACTATTAGCAACTTAGAGTCGACAAAAGTCATACGCTGATAAACGACGTCGACCCTTGGAGTTCCAAGTCGGTGATTGTGTATTTTTTAGAGTATCGTCTATAAAAGGCGTGGTGCGATGCGACAAAAAGGGTAAGCTCCGTCTCCAATATATCGGACCTTATCAGATTATTCGAAAGATTGGGAATGTTGCCTATGAGCCAGATCTTCCATCTGATTTGAAAGCGATACATCCGGTATTTCATGTGTCCATGCTCTGCAAATGTGTTGGTGATCCCTCCAGAACATTTCCAGTGAATGATATTCAGGTGATGGAGAAATTTTCTTAAGAAGAGCAACCTATAGCTATTCTGGATCGTCAGGTGAGGAGCCCGCGTACCGAAGATATACCCTCTGTTAAAGTCTTATGGCGAAACAATAATAAAGTGAACGACCTGGGGAGCAGAGGATGAAATGAAGAAAAAGTACCCTCACTTGTTCTCTACACCTACAGGTGATCTAAATCTCTAAACTTGTTATATTACTTGGTAAAGAATTCATGTGTGCTACTCATAAGAAGAAACTCCCCCGGAGTGTTTGTAAGACCTATAAGGCTAATTTAACATTCGAGGACGAATGTTCTAAAGGGGGGGAGGATGTTATATCCCGTATTTTTGAACGTCGGATTATTTGCTGGGGTGGGGCACACACACCGAGATTTTTTTTTTGGAACATCTGAAAAGTCATATGAATCACATATGTAAAGTTAAACACAACTCATGAAGTACCCTTGGGCCAAATCAAAGTGGAAGCCCTCCAAACGAATATTTTTAAGAAAATGTTTTCGGGTGACCTAACTTTGAGCGGATAAAACGGTATTATAAGTTTGGAATTTGGAAAGATACCATTAAATAGAAGTTGTAGATAATTGAATTAGCTTTCTATCCATAGGTCGTGGGTTCGTAGGTGATGTCGGTACAAGGAGATATGAACGTTTTAAGGTCGAAAGGTCAGTGGGCTAGGCCCAACTCGGGATCAACCGAGTTGACCCAAAAAAATAAAATGAAAATTTAGGCCCAATGTTTAAGGGGTGGCCGGCCAAGTGAGGCCCAACCCATGGTTTTAATGAATATTTCCATGTGCTAATTAATTATAAATGGTCACTATCTAATAGAAGTTTCAAGAAACAAAGAAAGAAGAGAAAGAAGAAAAACCAAGAGCAAACATAAGAGCCATTTCGGGTTGGCCATAGAAAAATCACCCTCAAAACAATCTTGACTCTAAAATTATTTTCTTGTTGAATTCCTACTAATTCAAGGTCCCTCTACAACTTGGTGTAGTTGTTTTGGAAGATTGAGCATTAGTTTCATCAATCTCACACTTTGGACAAGTGAAGAAGATTGGAGAAAAAGGTAGGAATTCATACCTTTTTATTATGTTATGAAGGTTTGTTTGTGTTGTAGTATATGGAAATGAGTAGAAACTATGGAAATATGGAAGTTTACAAAGTGTATATATACATATATGAGTTGAATTTTATGTTGTATTCTAGTTGTGGTTATGGTGAAAATTATATTGGGAATGAAAGTTGAATGAATTTTGGTTGAAGTTGGAATGTAGAAGATTATGTCACTTTAGAATGATTTTGTGATATTATGGAAATGGAGTTGTTAAGATGTGAATCATGATTATGGTTGATGACATTGGAAGATGGAAATATGTTATGGATATGTAGGTTGAATATTAGAAGTTTTGGATGAATTATGACTTTGGTGGAAAGTTTGTATATTTTGTATATCTTGTGAATATTTTGTGGAAATGATATGAAATGCTTCCAAATTATATTGTGATAATCTAGATTAATAAAGAATATGAAAACATTGAGATTGGTTTGGAAATAGGAAGTCGGAATGAAAGTTCTTGCATTATGTCGGAAAGAAGACTAGTTGTGTTATATTGTGTCCTATATTGATTGTTGGTGTTGTTGTTGGGTTGTTGTTGATTGTTTTGGCCGAGTTAAATTCTCGGGGATGCTATATGTATAGGGGAGAGGCTGCCCAAATTTCTGTAGGCAATTATGAATAAAGATTGAATACTTAAAGATTGGAAATTGAGAATTGGTAAATGTGACCAATTGCAGATTTTGGGCGAAACGGGAATTGAATTTGGAAAGGCGTAAAGAGCATATAAGGTATGTAAAGTTATCCCGATTCTTCTTTTGGCATGTCCTAGGTGTACTAGGATCAGATTTGAGCCCCGGAATATATTCTGTCCATCGGAATCCGCGTTTGAAATTGTCACTTTTTCATTCAATAGAATTGAACCTTTTAGGTATGCTTTGTTGGAAGAATTAGGCAAACTTTCGCAAATTGTTTAGAAAGTTATGAAATGTCCCTAGTACCTCTATAGGTGACCCCACAAGCTTAAAATACGTAATTTGAGCCCACCGCTTCGTTTGTCCTGAGGTGGGCCCACTATTTCCGATTTTACCCCTTTTGTATTTATGACTTGTCTTCGAGCTGCTTTAAATGAAATTCCTTAACTACTCCTCTAACGATTATCTAAAGAATTGTTTTAAATACTCCGTTAAGTCTTATAACCTGTTTTGGATCTTGGAAACGATCTCAGAAAGATTATGCCTCCGTAACCCATTATGACATCCGAAGTTTAACTTACTATGATTCCGTCCGATTTCATTGTTTTGACTTGTCACTCGATATGCCTCATTGAGTCTCTGGAAGTATACATGGTATTTTATTGCATTTAGTTTCTCACTACTCCATTCGTGGATGCCTCAATGTTTCCCACACTGAGCCCGGGCCAGGATATGTTCTCAAGCGTCTTCCACTGCATTTTCGCCGTGCCTCGATGTGAGGGGGCAGGTATATATGTACATGGGTTGTGGAGTATGCCGGGCCATGTACACTATTCTGACATGATATGATATGATCTGATATGGCCATTTGATATGTTATGCTATGTTACGGGGTTATTCCCCTTTTCTGATCCTTATGTGTTGTGGCACCAGCGTCGGGGGGTGGCCACGTTCTGTCTGCCGAGTCCCTTGGCAGGGGCCGGATATGATATGGCATATGTTTCTGTACACACTCTTCATGTTTTGAAAATATGCATTCGATACTATGGATATCACACTCACTTTTCTGTACGTTCTGTTTCGGTTATGATTTTGTCCCGTAGTGGGACCAGGTATGACATACGTTTTCTGCAAATACTATTTATGCTTTATGATCAGCATCTTTACTAATCTGGATATTCCATTCATATTCTTTATCTTCTGCTTCGATTATGACTTTGTTTACTACGTTCCATGCTTTACATACTCAGTACATATTTCGTACTGACCTCCTTTCTTCGGGGGCTGCGTTTTCATGCCGCGCAGGTACAGACTACAGATTTGCTGATCCGCATGTTTAGGACTATATTCTGCCATCTTGGAGTGCTCTATTGTCCGCAGATTTGTATCTTCTGCTTCGATTATGACATTGTTTCCTACGTTCGATGCTTTACAAACTCAGTACATATTCCGTACTGACCCCCTTTCTTCGGGGGCTGCGTTTTCATGCCGCGCAGGTACAGACGACAGGTTTGCTGATCCGCCCGCTTAGGACTTTGTTCTGCTATTTTGGAGCGCTCTTTTATCCGAGCCTATATTTTGGTATAGTATTCTGCTGTTGTATATATGTACGCTATTCAGGGGTACGACGGGGCCCTGTCCCGTCTTATGTTTCTGTTATTACTGTTCGTAGAGGTCTGTAGACACATATGTGGGTTGTGTATATGTTCTGGGAAATACATATTCTGTGATGGCCTTATCGGCTTTTGTGCGTACATCTGCTTATGTACGATAGCTTGTGACTCCGTTTGGCTTTATATATTTATGTATCTAATTTATATGTTGGTTCGGGGTTACTGGGTACGTAAGGTGTCCTGCTCGGACACGAGTCGCGGTCTACGGGGTTGGGTCGTGACATTCTTAGACCCAAATTTGGGGGTTTTCATATTAATGACGATTTTGAGAATTAATTTAGTATTCATATGATTAAAGTATTGGGTTTTAACCTTTTGATATTGAATTTGGTATTTTGGTCATGAAATTCCCGTTTTTCCATTGAGACCCGTTTTTCCTAAATTAAGGGTTGGAATTTGACCCGAATAGAAAGTAGCCAATATAGGTATCATTATTCATGGTTTCTTACATAGAATTCATATGTGATATAGTTTGATTATTTGGAGACGCTTCGAAAGACAAGGCAATGTGTGGGTTCGTGGCACCTGTTCGGCTGCCAGGTAGGTTATGGCTTTCCTTTTTGTAGACTCCAGTTAGTTTCCCATATTCATGTATTAGAAGGAATGGAGAATGCATGTATAGGAATTAGAGATTTGGGATTGAATACTAGGATGGTATTGATGTGTGATTGTGTGTTCAGGCTTGTGGCCTGTAGATTATTTAGGATGTATGATGTGGCCTACTTGAAAATCGGTGGATTTCTGTGACTTGGGAGTAGTAGATGGTACATAATTTATCTATGTCTCACGATGAGAATTCCCGTAATATGTGATTAATTGTTTTATGCTATCAATAGTGAATTTAGTTGAGAAATGGAAGGGTAAAATGCACCCACGATTGTGACTGAGTTCTAGATTGAGTTGTGACAAATTAATGTGAGTGTAGGGTGAGATTTCTTGCTCTAAGCTAACAGGCATATTTTGGGAAGTGGTAATAATGTATATCGACTTGATTAAATTGTTGTGTGTTGGGACTATCCACCCCATTGTGTTGTGATTGATTGTTCTATTGTGCTGGCCCGATGCGATGAGTTGTTGATGAATATTGGATTCTGTTATCGTCTTGATTATGATATTGCTAACATACCCACCGTAGGTATTTGTGATTCAGATATATTGTTGGCATACCCACTCTTGGTATTTGTGATTCTGATATAATGTTGGCATACCCACTGTTGGTATTTGTGATTCTGATATAAGTTGGCATACCCGCTGTTGGTATTTGTGATTTGGATATATTGTTGGCATACCCACGGTTTGTATTTGTGATTCGGATATATTGTGGCTTACCCATTGTTGGTACTTGTTATATTGAGCATGATTATCGATGTTGATCCTTGCATTGCATGCACTCTCATTTTCAAGCTACACTACTGCATTGCTGATATCCGAGGTTCATCCCGGAATCATTGTTGAGTGAAATTGATACTTGATAAAACACTTTTACTTAAGTGACGTGAGAGGCCGATGTCTGATGATCAATTTCGGAATCGTTGTTGCGTGGCCAATATCCATTGTTAGTTCCGAAATCATTGGGTCCCTCAGGGTGGTGTGAGAACCCCTCGTGGGCAAAAATTCGGGGTCCTGTCTGTCTGTTGGGCAAAGATTCGGCACGGGTGACACTTAGACTTTGTGAGTCACACTGGGTTGTGCTATCGAGACGTCGATATTTTCGTCCGGAGTACATGTGTACACTGCATTGCATTGCATTCATACACTATTGCATTGCATTGCATTCATACACTATTGCATTGCATTACATTCATACAGTATTGCATTGTATTTCATATAGATTTGATTTTGAGATATTGGTATTGTACTTTCGGTGTTGGATTCAGACTTAGCACATTTGGGATTAGATGCTTTACTTAGGCAATGACATGTACTTGGATCTGGATTTACTGATTGAATTTATTGAAGTATCCCATAGAACGTCCATAAGATTAGTTATATGTTTGATCCCTATGTGATGTAGGATAACGAGTGTCTTAATGATTAGTTGACTACTAGACTAAAACGAACGATTTAATGATATGTGAGTTGCGAGATTGTTGTGAGATTGGTTGGTGATTATTGGGGTAAAGTTAATGATTAAAAGGTGTTGATGTACAATGTGTGGTAGATAGATGTATGACTTGATTGGGTTGTTTTCATATTTATCTGTGAATTCTTTTACTGATATGTGTTGCTAACCATTGTCGGCCTATGATACTTACTCAGTACGCGTGGATTGTACTGATATTGCACTTGCTAAACCCTTTTCGGGGTGTAGATTGTTTCAGGTGGTTGATTATGATGTGTGCGGAAATGCAGTGCCGATCTTGAAGACCTCCTCCAACTTTATTCCGGGATAGAGATTGAGTCTTAGAATATAGTGGAGATCGGAATTCATTTAGTCGCTCTTGTACTAGTCTAGACCAGGTCATGGGAAATTGGATCGTGTCTGTAATCATGTAACTGTTGTAATCTTATAAATACTTGAGGCTATTGAATATTTTGAATCTTTCCGCTGCTATTTCTAAGTATTAACCGGTTTAAATTATTCTTCTTTATTTAATTGATGTGCTATTCGATAGAGGGTTCTCCTATTGAGGTGGGAAAGGTAGATGCCCGTGCGACCCCGTATTGGGTCATGACAAGTGGGTATCAGAGCTTAGGTTACCGGTCTACTAGGCACAAGAGCGAATGTGTAGTAGAGTCTCGTGGAATAGTACGAAGACGTCTGTACCCATCCGCGAGAGGCTATGAGTCATCTTAGGAAAAACTCCCTTCATTCTTTCTATTCGTGCTACTTCGGTCCAATAGGTATCTAGGCGATTTCAATTGGTATCTGTGTATCCTTGTTTTATCCTCCCTTGAATGGTGAACACTCACTCTCATGCGTTTGATGTCGTATATTAGGCGATGGTATGGTATGAGAGGTGTCAGCTCGGTTTAGATGTGTTATATCCCGCATTTTTCGCGTTCGGATAATTTAAGATAATTGCGGGAGGTTAAGAGCAAGACTATAATTTTGATCTTGTTTGGTGCATACGTTGCTTATGAAAATTTTGAAGTGAGAATATTAAGAATGGTCAAGGGCAAAAAGGGAAATTCACAAAAATGGTTCATGGTAATATTGTGGAAGCTTAGGGGCAAAATGGTAATTTCACGAAAACTTGAAGAAAATTCTTGAAGGCCCTATGTGGCCGTGTGGCATAAATATGTGTCCACATTCTTATTATTTAATGGGGGGCTAAGTGTAAATTAAAAAAACATGGGGGTCAAAGCTTGCATAAAAAGACAACTAGTCTTCTTTGTTATAATAGGAAAATTCAAGAAAAAGGGAGAAAAGTCTAGAGAAAAAAAAAGGAGAAAGAAGGAGGGGCATGTGCCCCTCACATGCTTGTAAAGACTATATATATATGAGAGAGCTTATCATATTAATTCAAGAAATTGGAAGAAAGAACAAAAAACAAAAGAAAGAAGAGAGGAGAGGAGGTGGTTCGGCCATGGTGGCCAAACATGGAGGCCATGGAAGTTGATCCAAAAAAATATTTTCTTGTGGTATTCCAAGTGATTGGAAGGTCCTCTTTAACATGAGACAATTGTTGGGGCAAGAAGAACATGTATTCTTGCAAGTTGCAAATCATAGCTAAGTGAAGGGTTAAAGGAAAAAGGTAAGAATTCATCTTTTTTTATACGTTATGGATGTTTGTGTATGTTGTGGTATGTGGAGATGAATGGAATTCATGGAAATATGGAAGTTGTGAATGTGGCCTAGTGTGCATGGCATTGGCCGTGTGTGTGTGTGATGTTGTGCTAGAAGAATGGATTAGTTTTATGTAGTATATTGGTTGTTGTTGTAATGTATAGACATGGATGAAGAATTCATGAAAATATGCATATAGTTGTGTTGGCCGAATATAGTTGCATTTGTGGAGAAATGACGAATTAATTTTACTAAGTATTTTAATTGTTGTGTTATGAATTCCATGATGTTAAATGGGGATTTAATGGTTAGAAATGAAGTTATGATTGTTTGTGGATCATAGAAGGACTTAGTGTGACATTAGTATGATTCTTGTATTTGTAGGAATAATGTTGCTAATGTGTTGGTCGCAAATGTAATTCATGAAATTAGAAGTGTGACATTTGTTTGGAAGATTGTAAGTTGGGTTGTTGTGATTAAATTTGGGAGAAGAAAATGGGTTGTCATTGGTTTTGTTAAATTTGGAAGGTGTTGGATGGAGTAGTATGTTGATTAAATTGTTTTGAAAGTTATGTGAATTGAATTGAATTGAATTGAATTGAATTGAATTGAATTGAATATAAAAAGAATGTTGTTGAATTGTATGACAAAGGTTGTCATTGTTAGAATGTGTCTTGAATGGGTTGTTGACGTATTGGCAAGATTGTTGGTATTGTTGATTGATGATTTGAGCCGAGTTAGATTCTCGGGGGTGGTATATTTACAGGGGAGATGCTGCCGAAATTTTGGCAGGTCATAAGTGAATTTAATTAAAGGACTAAGACAAGTATATGTGACAATGTTCTAATGATTACGTCAACTTCCTTGAATGTAGACTAACAAGTTGGACGGATAAGCGTAGCTAGTAAGGCGCGGCACGGGTATGTTAAGGCTCGTCCCTTTCTTTCAAAGGCATGATCCCTAGGTTATGATTTCATAAGTATTTCCGCATTTTACTTGTTTTCAAAAGATAGATATTTATGATCCTATGGCATGATTCTCTTACTAGGAACCCGTAAACGTTTTCCAAAATGCCTATACTTTTCCAAAACAAAGGTTCATGATTCTGTAAGCTTTTATGACTATAATGACGGACATGTTTTCGTAATGATAACGATGATGTCAAAGAAGAGAATATGTTTATGACGATTATTTCTTAAAGGTTCCAAATGTATGTGAATTGATGCCTTATGAGATGATAATTTTATTTTATGTTCTCCTAACACTATTCTTTATTGATAGTCTCGCCTTATGATACTAGTCCCTTCAAGGTGAGACATGACGATCCTGATCATTCCATAATGTAATCGGAGGTTCCCGACCATACGTCACTCCGATAAAGTTATAGCGTTTGGTTGGGCTCTTATGCATGCTTATGATGGATAATAACACCGTGCCTAGATGGCTGGGCATGTCACCGCTAAGGCGGGCTGCTATGTTTACACCGTGCCTAGATGGCCGGGCATGTCACCGCTAAGGCAGGCTGCTATGTTTACATACAGCCTAGAGGGCCGGGCATGATCACCACTAGTGGGCGACATGAGATAATTACCCCGGACCCGGGCTAATGATGTATGTGATTCAGACAGGTTATGTATGTATATATGAAGGTAAAAGTAAGCATGCATGATTCCTCCTTAAGAGGCAGGCAGTTACAGTCGTATCTTTTTCTTATACCTTCCATATGTTCCTTATTATGTTGTTGTTCATATTCTGTCCATTTTATTATGTTATCATTTATGCCTTACATACTCAATACATTGCTCATACTAACCCCTCTTCTTCGAGGGCTGCGTTTCATGCCGCGCAGGTACACCCAGATGAGCTGAAGCTAGCATAGAAGATGTTCCAGCGGAGTTGGTAGGCTCCACTTGTCCTGGAGTGCTGCCGAGTCAGAGTATATGTGCTATGATGCTTTGTTCGATGTTAGAGACTTTGCAGACAGAGTCGTGGGTATAGAGTGACGGTTCTGTCGGCGGCTCCATCAGCCGATGTGTCAGTTTGTATTATGATATAAGTTTTACACAGTTACAGATTTTATTTGATTTGAAAGCAACAAAAAGAATATCTAAGTAAGCTTTATTATGTATACTTGATTTACAGTTTCAAAAGATTATGTATGTAATAGGAGTCGAAGGGTTCGTTCGGCCCTAAGTAAGGGTCGGGTGCCCATCACACCCTAGTAAAGTCGGGGTGTGACAAGATGCGTGGCCTAGTTCAGTTATATCTTGGGAAAAAGGTTTCGACTTCGACAATGTTTGTCATAGTATGCGAGGACTAGTATGAGTTCGCTAGGGATTACCAGATTCGACGAGTATAGTGATTGTGCGTGGTAGATAAGAGAAGTTAAGAGTAAGTACTAAAAGAACGATATTGTAAGAGAGCATACAGAATTCAAATTCTTAAGGGGATTGGTATTGGTATTTGTTGTGTACATGGGTTGAGTCATGATAAAAAGGGTTTGGATAGAAAATTCTTGAGCACCAAGAACGAAATAATTGGTATCTAGCATGCTTATGAGAATGTGTTTGTGGTTGTTACGAGAGTCAGATTCTAGTAACAAAGCATCTATTGAGAGTTATGTCCAGTATTGGATTGAGGCTAAGAGCCTTTTTACTTATTGTGTAGCTTCGGTGAGTTTTGTTATTTATCGGTGTTGTTATTTGGTTGAATTGATGGTATAGTCGCTTGAATGGTTAGGTGTGTTTAGGTTCGACAATGGATACATTCTAATTTAGTGAATCAGAGATGAGGCTTAAACCTATTCGAGTTATATGGATCATTCTGTGAATTCAATATAAGGAATGGAATAAGGAAACATTGGTAGAGGAAAGTGGGTCATTGTAGACCAACTACGTGCTTCGTTGGATTTAGCATTTATTCGGTTTAGACTCCGATGTGTTGAAAGGTAACTCTAATGTGTAAAGTGTGGTGTGACTCTATCTCTAAGATTGGTTCGGTAGTGTGCAAGACTTATGATTTCAGGTAATTGATTTAACGGCTTCGAGAACTGGTTAATGTTAGTCGTGGGTGGTAATAATTAGGTACGCCCATGGGAGTACTTGAATCTATTTAAATGGTGGTATTGTTGTCTAGTATGGAATAGACGAGCTTGTGATTGTTGTGTGATTTGAGAAAGTAAGTTTACGGATTGGGTAAGTGATTAGAAATTGTGACCAGTGGCTGAGTGAGAAGTGAGATTTCAGATAACCGATATGTTGGATTTATCGAAAGTGGCTTGTGTGGTACCCCTTTGGATAGTTTCACAGTACTTTGCAGTGAATGAGTTAATGTGTGTTTAAGAGAAAGGATTTGTAGACATTCTTAGTATGTTATGGCTATCAGTGTTTCCGAGATGGGATCATGATTGTGCTAAGTGTTTTATATTATGGACAACATTGATGGAATAACTTCAGATATTATGGGTCCGAAGTGATTATGCCCGTTAGCACTAGGGATTGTGAGATTTTGATGCTTTTGAAAGTATTATGGGTTGTTGAGGTATTACAATGCAAAGTTTGATAGCTTAAAGATTGATTTATGTGTACATATGTCCTTAGTGTCAAAAAATTCGGGTTATACCAAGTATGTGTTTTGGGTAATGTTAAGGAATTTGAGGTTGCATTTGCAAGATTTAGTTATCCGGTACTTTGAGAGAAATTTGGATAAGTTTCAGCTTTAGACTCGTGAGCGGTAGCTTATGGTTTGCTGTGAACAGTAAGAATGTGCTGGGTTTCCAATCTTGGAATCAGTTTATGTGGTTGCTGACATATTCTGAAATGATGCATTCATTGTGGGTCATTATGGTTTGAATGGAAAGGGTTGAATCGAGGTTGTAACTCCAAGAGAAATTATATGTACCAAATAAATCAGTTTAATGGAGGTGATAAGGAACACCTGATTTTTGAGGTTTGTTATTAGTAGTCCTTAGGGTATCTCACCTGAGGCAGCCTTTCGGTTAATACAATGGGTTGTAATGATAATGGTTGTGCTTCGGAGAGATTCTAGGATTGTTATAAGGCTTCGTTTTGATCATTGGATGTTGGCAGATCGTGCTCTATGTGGTACTTGATGGTAAGTTTCTAGATAAGTGATTCGAAAAGTTAGGAAGACTTAAGACTAACCAAGTTGTCTACGGGAAAGAAAAGTCTTGATGAAATAGCTTAGAGTTCTTTGGAAGATTTAGGATTCTCTCTTTGGAAGAGTAAGTCATGGTTTCGGTTTATATAGTGTACTTCAAAGAAATTGTAATTCAAGGAATGAGTTGGAAAAAGGGTTAAACAAAAGGATTAGCTGACTCAGAATATCTTACCAGTTCGGAATGTCTTATGATTAGTTATGTCTAAAGGTTCATGCTATTTGATTCATATATGTGAGATCTATTGTTTGTTTTAGAGGTATGGTAATTGGGTCCTTTGACTAAGGGCGATCGAGTTGCGGTTTGGGTTGCTTCTTGTTGTAAGAGCTTCGTGTTGGTTGTGATATGATTTTTTTGGTTACCGTAAGCTTGTCCTACTCTTGTTCTTTGCTCGAGAACGAGCAATTGTTTAGTTGGTATCTGATGTAATGAACCGTTTTGTTGTTAGCGTCATTTTTCTCCCATTTGACCTGTTCCCGAGCCTCAATAGTGTTCGTTGTGATTTGTAAGAAAACTTGTGAGAACCTTTAACCGAGAATTGACTTTTGGATAAACAGACCTTTTCCAGAATTTGATTTATTTCGAGAGGTCTATAGTATCATTTATGGCTCGTTGGTGGGACTGGTTCGTTTCCCAATGCCTTTGGGTCAATTTTGAGACATTAGTTGGAGAGTTTGGTTATGGATTTTGGTAGTCGACTTAGTCAATGAAACCTTATTTGGGAAATCTAAAGTCGCTGGTGAATTCGTGGCACGTTTTTATGTATATCTACATACCTGGTTTGTGTGATTTCAGTCTCGGATGATAATCGAATTTTAGAGTTGAATTCATGAAAGTTGAATTGTTTTCTGGTTACTGGAGTCCGCCGCAGAGGCACCAGGATCGCTAGGGCGGTGAGGTGACCACTGCAGCGGCATAGTAAAATCCGGTGCAGGACCGCCGTAGCAGTCTGCATACCGCTGGGGCGGTACCGCTGTAGCAGTATCGTTGCCGCTAGAGCGGCAGAACTGCAACAGTGTGCCTTATATTTGTAAAAAAAACCCTAGAAAGTTAGCCATTATTCTTATTTTGTTCTAAGGGCTAGAGAGAGGCGAACTGAAGGGTTTTCTACCTATTTCTCCACTAAGGTAAGGTTCTTGGCTTTATGATTATTTTGCTTCATCTCCTAATCCTTATTCTAACCAATAGTGTTCGTTGTGATTTGTAACAAAACTTGTGAGAACCTTTAACCGAGAATTGACTTTTGGATAAACAGACCTTTTCCAGAATTTGATTTATTTCGAGAGGTCTGTAGTATCATTTATGGCTCGTTGGTGGGACTGGTTCGTTTCCCAATGCCTTTGGGTGAATTTTGAGACATTAGTTGGAGAGTTTGGTTATGGATTTTGGTAGTCGACTTAGTCAATGAAACCTTATTTGGGAAATCTAAAGTCGCTGGTGAATTCGTGGCACGTTTTTATGTATATCTACATACCTGGTTTGTGTGATTTCAGTCTCGGATGATAATCGAATTTTAGAGTTGAATTCATGAAAGTTGAATTGTTTTCTGGTTACTGGAGTCCGCCGCAGAGGCACCAGGATCGCTAGGGCGGTGAGGTGACCACTGCAGCGGCATAGTAAAATCTGGTGCAGGACCGCCGTAGCAGTCTGCATACCGCTGGGGCGGTACCGCTGTAGCGGTATCGTTGCCGCTAGAGCGGCAGAACTGCAACAGTGTGCCTTATATTTGTGAAAAAAACCCTAGACAGTTAGCCACTATTCTTATTTTGTTCTAAGGGCTAGAGAGAGGCGAACTGAAGGGTTTTCTACCTATTTCTCCACTAAGGTAAGGTTCTTGGCTTTATGATTATTTTGCTTCATCTCCTAATCCTTATTCTAACCAATAGTGTTCGTTGTGATTTGTAAGAAAACTTGTGAGAACCTTTAACCGAGAATTGACTTTTGGATAAACAGACCTTTTCCAGAATTTGATTTATTTCGAGAGGTCTGTAGTATCATTTATGGCTCGTTGGTGGGACTGGTTCGTTTCCCAATGCCTTTGGGTGAATTTTGAGACATTAGTTGGAGAGTTTGGTTATGGATTTTGGTAGTCGACTTAGTCAATGAAACCTTATTTGGGAAATCTAAAGTCGCTGGTGAATTCGTGGCACGTTTTTATGTATATCTACATACCTGGTTTGTGTGATTTCAGTCTCGGATGATAATCGAATTTTAGAGTTGAATTCATGAAAGTTGAATTGTTTTCTGGTTACTGGAGTCCTCCGCAGAGGCACCAGGATCGCTAGGGCGGTGAGGTGACCACTGCAGCGGCATAGTAAAATCTGGTGCAGGACCACCGTAGCAGTCTGCATACCGCTGGGGCGGTACCGCTGTAGCGGTATCGTTGCCGCTAGAGCGGCAGAACTGCAACAGTGTGCCTTATATTTGTAAAAAAAACCCTAGACAGTTAGCCATTATTCTTATTTTGTTCTAAGGGCTAGAGAGAGGCGAACTGAAGGGTTTTCTACCTATTTCTCCACTAAGGTAAGGTTCTTCGCTTTATGATTATTTTGCTTCATCTCCTAATCCTTATTCTAACCATAGAATCCTTAGAATCAAAGGAGGGTTTATAGAGTTTTTCATAAAAGAGTTCTTAAAACGAATTGGCTTCCTAGATTGTGAATAAATGATGTTAACGTTGCTATTTATGCTAGATAATGATATGTCCAGGCTTGTTAACCAATAATCTTTCATGCTAGAGTTGAATTTCATGAATTAAAGTTAGGGTTCTTAGACCTAAATTTGGGGGTTTTCATTTTAATGACGATTTTGAGAATTAATTCAGTATTCCAATGATTAAAGTAATGGGTTTTCACCTTTTGATTTTGAATTTGGTATTTTGGTCATGAAATTCCCGTTTTGCCCTTGAGACCTTTATTTCCAAAATTAAGGGTTGGAATTTGACCCGAATAAAAGTAGCCAATATGGGTATCATTTTTCATGGTTTCTTACATAGAATTAATATGTGATAGAGTTTGATTATTTGGAGACGCTTCGAAAGACAAGGCAACGTGTGGGTTCGTGACACCTGTTTGGCTGCCAGGTAAGTTATGGCTTTCCTTTTTGTAGACTCCGGTTAGTTTCTCATATTCATGTATTAGAAGGAACAGAGAATGCACATACAGGAATTAGAGATTTTGGATGGAATCCTAGGATGGTATTGATGTGTGATTGTGTGTTCAGGCTTGTGGCCTGTAGATTATTTTGGATGTATGATGTGACCTTCTTGAAAATCGATGGATTTATGTCACTTGGGAGTAGTGGATGGTACATAATTTATCTATGTCTCACGATGAGAATTCTAGTAATATGTCATTAATTGTGTTATGCTATCAATAGTGAATCTAGTTGAGAAATGGAAGGGTAAAATGCACCCATGATTGTGACTGAGTTCTAGATTGAGTTGTGACGAATGACTGTGAGTGTAGGGTGAGATTTCTTGCTCTAAGCTAATAGGATGCTATAGGAAGTGGTAATAATGTATATCGACTTGATTAACCTGTTGTGTGTTAGGGCTAGCCTCCCCATTATGTTGTGATTGATTATTCTATTGTGCTAACATGATACCGTGAGTTGATAAATATTGGATTCTGTTATCGTCTTGATTATTATATTGTTGGCATACCCACTGTTGATATTTGTGATTCGGATATATTGTTGGCATACCCACTGTAGGTATTTGTGATTTTGATATAATGTTGGCATACCCACTGTTGGTATTTGTGATTCTAATATAATGTTGGCATACCCACTACTGGTATTTGGGATTCAGATATATTTTTGGCATACCCATTATTGGTATTTGTGATTGGGATATATTGTGGCTTACCCATTGTTGGTACTTGTGATATTGATCATGATTATCGATGTTGATCCATGCATTGCATGCACTTTCATTTTCATGATACACTACTGCATAGCCGAGATCCGAGGTTCATCCCGCAATCGTTGTTGAGTGAAATTGATACTTGATAAAACTCTTTTACTTGAGTGACGTGAGAGGCTGATGTCCGATGATCAATTTCGGAATCGTTGATTGTGTGAAATGGATACTTGATGAAACTCTTTTACTTGAGTGATGTGAGAGGCCGATGTCTGATGATCAATTCCGGAATTGTTGTTGCATGGCCGATATCCGATGTTAGTTCTTGAATTGTTGCTAGTGCATGGACTCCGCGGGTCGCCCAGGGTGGTGCTGGTGAGAACCCCCCGTAGGCAAAGATCCGATGTCCCATCTGTCTTTTGGTTAAAGATACGGGACGGGTGGCACTTAGACTTCGCAAGTCACACTGGGTTGTCCGGAGTATATGTGTACACCGCGTTTGCATGGCATTGCATTGCATTCATACACTATTTCATTGCATTGCATTATGATTTGATTTTGAGATATTTGTATTGTACTTATGGTGTTGGATTCGTTCTTGATATATTCAGACTTGGCACATTTGGGATTAGATTCATTACTTAGGCAATGACGTGTACTTGGATCTGGATTTATTGATTGAACTTGTTGAAGTATCCCATAGACCATCCATAATTTTAGTTATATGTTTGATCTCTATGTGATGTGAATTAACAGGTGTCTTAATGATTAGTTGACTACTAGACTAAAACGAATGATTTAATGATATGTGAGTTGCGAGATTGTTGTGAGATTGGCTAGTGATTATTCTGGTGAAGTTAATGATTAAAAGGTATTGATGTACATTGTGTGGTAGATAGACGTATGACGTGATTGGGTTGTCATCATGTTTATCAGTGAATTCTTTTACTGATATGTGTTAGTAACCATTGTCGGCCTATGATACATACTCAAGATGCGTGGATTGTACTAATATTGCACTTGCTACACCCTTTTCGGTGTGTAGATTGTTTCAGGTGGTAGATTGTGACCTGTACGGAAATGCGCGGTGCCGATCTTGAAGACCTCCTCCCAGTTCATTCTGGGATAGAGGTTGAGTCTTAGAATATAGTGGAAATCGGAATTCATTTAGTCGCTCTTGTACTAGTCTAGACCAGGTCATGGGAAATTGGATCGTGTCTGTAATCATGTAACTATTGGAATCTTATAAATACTTGAGCTTATTGAATATTTTGAATCATTCCGCTGCTATTTCTAAATATCAATCGGTTTTAATGATTCGTCTTTGTTTAATTGATGTGTTATTCGATAGAGGGTTTGCCTACCGAGGTAGGAAAGATAGGTGCCCACGCGACCCCGAATTTGGTCGTGACAAGTGGGTATCAGAGCTTAGGTTATCGGTCTACTAGGTACAAGAGAGAATGTACAGTAGAGTCTCGTGGAATGGTACGGAGACGTCTGTACCCATCGGCGAGAGGCTATGAGGCATCTTAGGAAAAACACCCTTCATTCTTTCTATTCTTGCTACTTCGGTCCAATCACTATCTAGGCGATTCCAATTGGCATATGTGTATCCTTGCTTTATCCTCCCTCGAATGGCTAACACTCTTTCTCATGTGTTTGATCTCGTACATTATGTGATGGTATGGTATGAGAGGTTTCATCTCGGTTCAGATGTGTGGCGTAGTTCAGTTCTAGCTTGGAAAGAAGGTTTCGACTTCGATAAGGTTTGTGATAGTATGCAAGAAGGATTGTGAGTTCGCTAGGGATTACCAGATTCGACAGGTATAGCGATTGCGTAAAGCAAATAAGAGAAGTTAAGAGTAAGTACTAAAAAGACGATATTGTAAGAGAGCATAGAGAATCCGAATTCTTAAGAGGATTGGTATTGGGTATTTGTTGTGTACATGGGATTGAGTCGTGATAAAGAGGGTTTGGATAGAAAATTCGTGAGCACCAAGAAGGAAATAATTGGTGTCTGGCATGCTTATGAGAATGAGTTTGTGACTGTTACGAGAGTGAGATTCTAGTAGCCAAGCAACTATTGAGAGTTATGTCAAGTATTGGATTGAGGCAGAGAGCCTTCGTACGTATTGTGCAGCTTTAGTGAGTTTTGTTATTTATCGGTGTTGTTATTCGGTTGATTTGATGGTATATTCGCTTGAATAGTTAGGTATGTTTAGGTTCGACAATGGAGTCGTTCTAATTTAGTGAATCAGAGATGTGGCTTAAACCTATTCTAGTTATATGGATCATTTTGGAATTGAAAATAAGGAATGGAATAAGGGAACCTTGGTAGAGGAAAGTGGGTCATTATAGACCAAGTAACTGCTTCGTTGGATTTAGAGTTTAGTCAGTTTAGACTCCGATGCGTTGAAAGGTAACTCTAAGGTGTAAAGACTTATGCAAGACTTATGATTTGCGGTAATTGATTTTGCGGCTTCGAGAATTGGTTAGTATTAGTCGAGGGTGGCAAGAATTAGGTACGCCCATAGGAGTACTTGAATCTATTTGAATGGTGGTATTATTGTCTAGTATGGAATAGACGAGCTTGTGATTGTTGTGTGATTTGCGAAAGTAAGTTTACTGATTGGGTAAATGATTAGAAATTGTGACCAGTGGCTTAGAGAGAAGTGAGATTTCAGATAACCGACATGTTGGATTTATCGAAAGTGGCTTGTATGGTACCCCTTCGGATAGTTTCGCAGTACTTTGCAATGAATGATTTAATGTGTGTTTAAGAGAATGGATTTGTAGAAATTCTTAGCATGTTATGGCTATCAGTGTTTCCGAGATGGGATCGTGATTGTGCTAAGTGTTTTATATTATGGACAACATTGATGGAATGACTTCGGATATTATGGGTCCGAAGTGATTATGCCCGTTAGTGCCAAGGATTGTGAGATTTTGATGCTTTCAGAAGTATTATGGGTCGTTGAGGTATTACGGGTTGTTGAGGTATTACAATGGAAAGTTTGGTAGCTAAAATATTGATTTATGAGTACATATGTCCTTAGTGTCAGAAAATTCGGGTTGTACCAGGTATGCGTATTGGGTAATGTTAAGGAATTTGAGGTTGTATTCGCAAGATTTAGTTATCTGGTACCTTGAGAACAATTTGGATAAGTTTCAGCTTTAGAACTGAGAGCGGTAGCTTATGGTTTGCTATGCGCAGTAAGAATGTGATGGGTGTTGGATCTTGGAATCAGTTTGTGTAGTTGCTAATATATTCTGAAATGGTTCATTCATTGTGGGTCATTATGGTTCGAATGGAAATGGTTTAATCGAGGATGTAACTCCAAGAGAACTTATGTGTTCCAAATAAATCAGTTTAATGGAGGTGGTAAGGAACGCCTAATTTTTGAGGTTTGTTATTAGTAGTCCTTATGGTATCTCACCTGAGGCAGCCTATCGGTTAGTACAATGGGTTATAATGATAATGGTTGTGCTTCGGAGAGATTCTAGGATTGTGATAAGGCTCAATTCTTATCATTGGTGTTACACCTCGAAAATATTTCGCGTCGTTGCGTCGTAAGTAAACTAAAGTAAGCTCGGAGAGGTCGTGGAACCTTATAAGGTTAATGAATACTCTTAACAAGTGTCAAGAAAGTGCCTAAATGTTCCGGGACCAAGAAAATCCAAGAAAATAAATTTGTCGAAAATTTAGAAAAAAAAAGTTGGCAGAATTTTGGGCATAATTTTAATCAACTTTGAAGGGGTATATCTTCTAGTATATTAGGAGTTTTAGGTGTTTCAAAAGCCTAAAATGAAGTTCGCCGAGTCTAGTTTCCAACGCAATAAACTGTTCGTCGATAGGACATCAGAGTAGAGAATTATGGACGTTACAATTTCGGTTGACAAAGCAGAAACGCGTGCTACAGTAACTGCTACAGCGACCCCCCGAATTTGAACCTTATATAAAGGGTAAAACCCCTTTTTTTCATCAGATTTGCCCAAGAAAATTCTAGAAAACAGTTGAGGGGTGAGGATAGCATAAAATTGAGGGAATTTTAAGTGGCGGAGTGTAGTTTAGCTTCGGATAGCGCGCAACTGTGATTGTAGTGTCGTTTTGCGGCGGATTTTGGTTTGGATTCTAGGAGAAGATCGAAGATAATGCTGTATTAGTAAGAACAAGGTATGGATCTCTTCCTATTTATGTTAATACCGGTTGATTTACGAAGATAGAGTGGTTTAATGATTGTATAGCGAGTTAATTAGTTATGGAAGTTGGAAAACAGCGTCTGGGCTATTTTATGGAACACTTTGATATGGGAAATGATATTATTGATGTTGGTATTGTTGTTGTTGTTGTTGGTTGTTGAACTAAGAATTCGGGCTAGGCACATAAACAGGGGAGATGCAGCCTGATTTTCGACAGAATATAAAATAGTTTAAATTGAAACTTAGGATAAGTGTGTGATAAGGAGACTAACATTAGTGTGAATTCTCTCGAATGTAGATTTACAAGCTCGGGCAGATAAACGTAGCCAATAAGAGGTCGAGCATGTATGTTAAGGCTTGTCCCTTTCTTTCAAAGGCATGACTCCTATATTGTGATACCATAAATGTTTCCATAATATCCTTATTCGAGCATGTATGTTAAGGCTTGTCCCTTTCTTTCAAAGGCATGACTCCTATATTGTGATACCATAAATGTTTCCATAATATCCTTAGTGTCAAAGTTGGAAGTCCTTGACTCACAGGCATGGCTCCTTTTTCTAATAGTCCATACATGTTTTCTAAATGCCCGTATTTTCCAAACCAAAGGTTTATGATTATGAGAACTCTTAGGATAACAACGATTAGCATGTTTTCAGACGATAATGATGATGCCAAAGATGAGAATATGTCTATGGTTTCACGTCTTAAAGTCTCAAGTTGTGAATTCAATATAAATATGAGAATATTGAGCCATTTCTTGATCCTCAATTTTATTCTTTGATAATGACTCTGTTTTCAAAAGACTTCAAAGTAGTATATGAATTGACGCCTTATGAGATTTATGACCTTATTCTATGTTTTCTCTTGAGGTTATTTTTCATTGATAGTCTCACCTTATAATTGTCACGACCCAACCCCGTGGGCCGCGACTGGTATCCTAACTGGATACCCATACGTACCTACTTAACAGAATTTCGTACCATACTGATTTTTTTTCTTTCAAATAGATGTGTACAGAATCAGGCCGATACAGATGCGGCGCACGCGAACATATACATACCTGAACATACAGAAATTTACAGACAAGCCGATGAGGCTAACATACAGACGGAGTCACAAAATCATTCGTACTTACCTAAGCAGATGAAACCCGTAACCCACATATCTATCTACAGGCCTCTACAGACATACAGAATCAGATGATGGGACAGGGCCCCGCCGTACCCCAAAATACCATACATACAGAGTCTACAGATGACAGAAGATATATACCAAAAGTATTTGCTCCGGATTAAAGGAGCTCTTCCAAAATAGCAGAATCGATGCCCTAAACTGGCGGCGTATCTCCAGGTGCGTCTGTACCTGCGGGCATGTAACGCAGCCCCCGAAGAACCGGGGGTCAGTACGAAAAATGTACCGAGTATGCAAAGCAGAAACATAACAAACAGAATCATAGTCTGAACCGGAACCATACATATATATAGCGGACAGAACCATAAATCGAACGGACGGACGAAATCATAATCCCAACAGACGGACAGAATCATGGTTCAGACAGACAGATAGAACCGTAACCATACAGACGTACAGAATCAAAATCCATACGGACATACAGAATCAGAATCCATACGGACATACAGACAAAATCGTAATCCAGGCGGACGGACAGAAGTATGCCGGACAGAATTATGCATGCAGAGTCATAAATAATCATACAGAATCACACAGAGGCATGTGCTTATATAAATGCTGGTGGCACATGTATACATACATACAGATCCCAGCCCTGTCTGGGGGCGCGGTAACAGAACCCGGCCCTCTTAGTACGGGACGCGGTGGACAGACAGAATCAGATCAGAACATATGCCATCCTGGCCGCCATCCCCATACACAGATCATAATATCATAGTCATACAGATATAACAGATCCCGGCCCGCACGCCGAGGGACGCGGTGAACAATGCAGAGGAACATGCACGATAACAGAACCTGGCCCGGGACGCAGTGAAGGAATGCATTGAGACAGCCACGAACAGATTAATGAGAAACCACATACATACAAACTCAACATACAGACTCAATCAAACTGAAGGGTGCCAAACGGCGAGTCAAGTCAGAGCATCCGGATAGTATTCATAATACGCGCCTATGTCCTACTTGGGAAGGCACGACAGATTATTATCAGGATCAGATTCTTAGATGTCCAGAAATCATTTTGTAAGATTTGCATAAAAATAGTCATTTCATAATAAAAATAATAGTCCAGATGTTTTCTGAGAAAATCGGACAGAACCAAAGTAATTAAGGTTATACAGAAGGCATCGGGCCTTGTGGGCCCGCCTCGGACCAACTCGGGGCGACATATGTAAATTACTGATAATAGACCTTATGAGGTCATCCATAATCATTTGGAAGTGTTCCCACTCCGTTTGGGAAGGTTTCGTGCAAAAGTTCACTTTGAAGGCATTTTATAAGGAAATGGTTTCAATTGTACTGAAGGAATTGGAACGGATTTCCATCTCGAATTCCGAGAAACGGAGTCGTACTTAAGGCTCGCGGCCGAGCCTATTACATCCAAAACATGCCTAAGAATAAAGGGGAAGGCTTTACATACCTCGATTGCGCCTTACGCTCGCTTGGCTTCAATTCCAATTTCGTCCAAAATCTAGAAATGGTCAAGTTTACCAATTGTTAATTTCAAACTTTAAGACTCCAAACTTAATACATACTTGCCTACCGAAATTTCGGCAGCATTTCCCCTATATATATAACATCCCCGAGACTTAGCTCGGCTTGGTTCATCAACACAGCAACCCAGAAACAACATCAATAACAACAACAAGCATAACATAATACACGATATGGCTTTACTAGCCGTCTTTCCGGCATAACGAAACATCTTTCATTTCAACCTTACACTTCCAAACCAATCCTACCATTTTCATATTCAACACTTATCAAGATCATTACAACATATTTCAGGGGCATATCATACCATTTTCACAAGATATACACAAGATATACGCAATATACAACTTTCCTACTAAGGGCAGATTTCGCCCACAACTTCCAATCTTTTAGCATAAACATCCATAACATATTCTTACCTTCTAACTCCATCAATGATAACCATAATTTGCATCTTCCTACTTTCACTTCCGCATTTACATAATTATAATAAACTTGCATGTTTTCCTGCAACAACTTAATAATCATTTTTCCATAACAACAAAAACCACTACTCTTTCATTCACTTCACAATTAACACAATTAACATACTAACAAAATTTAGTTCACCTTCCAACATCAACACACACCACACGGCCACATACTATATTCTCCAACTTCCATTAATTCATTCAACTTTCATTTCTACTACAATTCCCACATTAACTACAACTAGATTTTAACATGAATTCAAGTCACCATAACCATGCAATATATATGCATATATTCGGCCAACACATATCCAATTCCAACACACAAAATTTTCATGCTTTTCATTCATTTCCACTTACTACATCATACATACACCTCTCATAGCATAACAAAAGCATAAAATTCTTACCTTTCCTTCAAGTTCTTCACTTGCCACTAAAGTTGTCCTCTTGGCAAGATACTTATATCACCTTGTAGAGGACTTTGTACTTAGTAATAATCCCACAAGAAATTGAATTTTGAATCAAGGAGTTGGCTCCAAGAAATTTTTTCTTTCTTTTTCTTTTCTTTCTTGCTTTGGCCGTGTGCTTTCTCTTTTCTTGTTCTTGTGGTGTTTTCTTGAATCTTCCAAGGGGTATGGATAAATATATAATATCACATAATTAAATTATGGACTTGTGCCATTTTCACACACCATGGCCGGTTGGGCTCCCTTGTTGGGCCTTGTTTCTCTTATTTTTTTTTTAGTCCACTTGGCTAATGTTTTTGTAATTCATGGCACAAGTTTCCAAAATTCCAACTTTTCCCTTGGCCTCCTTTCGTAATTCCACACCAATGTATACATAGCCAACACATTCATACCAAGGAAGGTCCAATTATGGTCGTATTCATTACAAGTCAAGTTATCTCAAATTTTTCGAATATGCAAAAATGCCGGATGTAACAATAATAATTGTTCCTTCGAGGTGAGACATGACGATCATGATTATTCCATAATGTAATCGGAGGTGACCGACCTTACGTCACTCCGATAGAGACATAGTTTTTCTTTGGGCTCTCCTGCATGTTGTTTATATGATATATGAACATGATATATGTATATGTATATGGGGAATATGGGAAAAAGGGCGAGGCGCTATAGACGCATGGCCACCTGATCAGTTGGTATTATATGACATGATACCATCCCAGACGCGGGATATATGTGGCTAAATGGATCGGAGCCGACGTTCCTCGGCAATATTATATGTTCTACTTTATGTATACACGTATAAGAAATGTTTTTCAAAGAAAGCATTACTATGGATATATGTATATATGTGGATCGAGCTGCACATTCCGCATCACTAAGCATGCATGGTACCCCCCTAAAAGGCACTCAGATGTAGGGTTACTCTTTTATCTCATGTTATGCTCTATATTTCCGTCATGTTATTATTCATGCTTTGTATCCTTTAATATGTTATTACTCATGCCTTAAATACTCAGTACATTGCTCGTATTGACATTCCTTTTCATGGACGATGCGTTCATGCCCGCAGGTAAACAGGTAGACGCGTCTGATCCCTAGGAGCTGCACCAGCGGCACATTGAGAGCGCTCCAGTTGTTCCGAAGCTTTAGTTTATCAGTACTACTCTTGTGTACATATTTGGGCACGGTGGAATCCGACCCCTCCTTGTGGATATATGTATCTTATTTAGAGGCTCGTAGATAGACGTGTGCAGTCAGATGTTTCACAATCTTGTTCGTCATTGTTGTTGTATAATATTTTGGTAAAGCTTATTGACATTCATTTATGAGTATGCTATTGATGACTATGTTGAGTAAAATATGACTGTATCGTCCATATGGCCCACTTAGTAGTAAGAATAGAATGCGAGATAAGGGTGCCCGGTATAGTAGTATTGGGTACCCGTCACGGCCTCTAGTAGGGTCGTGATAAAAGTGGTATCAGAGCAATTCGTCCTAGGTTATGTCTACGAGTCGTGTCCAGTAGAGTCCTATTTATGGGTCTGAAGCGCGCCACACTTATAAATAGGAGGCTGCGGGGCATTTAGGAATTACGGACCATCTTTCTTATCTTAGATCATGCGATAGAGCCATCTTATAAGGTTATCCCCCTTTTCTAATCGTGTGTTATGATTTCAGCGATGCCTGTGAAGAGGAAAGCTACAGTGGCCCAGAAGGGCAAGACGGTGGCCGCAAGAAGAATGGAACGGGAGCCACCGGCGGAGGTAGAAGAGAGTGAGTCTCATAACGAGGTTCCCTCCCGGACCTCTCATACTCCACCCGTGTCAGCAAAGCAGGAAAGAGCTTCAGCTCCAGCCCCAGTACCTCCAGTTCCACCGCCAGGAGCTCCGGGCCAGCAGATAACAGAAGATATTTAGTTGCTATCCCAGTTGGTTGCCGCGCAGGCTTAGCGGCAGGGTGCGGGCCAAGGTAATAGGGTGGTGAGTGTAAGAGCTCGCAATTTCATTAGTCTGAATCCTCCAGAATTCTACGGGTCGAAACCAGATGAAGACCCGTAAGGCTTCATAGACGAGACGCTGAAGACACTGCGGATAATACAAGCTTTGGATATTGAGTCAGTAGAATTGGCTTCGTATAGATTGCGGGATGTAGCCGTCCAGTAGTATAATGCATGGATATCTTCGCGAGGAGCAAATGCACCTCCCCCAGTTTGGCAAGAATTCACAGATTCTTTTCTGCGACATTATTTACCACCGGAGGTTTGACGGGCCTGAGCTGATAAGTTCTTGAATCTTAAGCAAGGGAATATGAGCGCTCGGGAGTACAGTCTCCGTTTTAATTCTTTATCCAGGTATGCCCCTGCCACTGTAGCGGTATCACTGCCGCTAGAGCGGCAAAACTACACCAATGTGACTTACATTTGTAAAAAAAACCCTAGACACTTAGTCATTATTCTTATTTCATTTAAGGACTAGAGAGAGGAGAGCTGAAGGGATTTCTACCTATTTCTCCACTAAGGTAAGGTTCTTGGCTCCATAACCATTTTGCTTCATTTCCCAATCCTTATTCTAACCATAGAATCCTTAGAATAAAAGGAGGGTTTATGGGGGTTTTCATGAAAGAGTTCTAAAAATGAATTGGCTTCCTAGCTTGTGAATAAATGATGTTAATGTTGCTATTTATACTGGATAATGATATGTCTAGGCTTGTTAACCAATAATCATTCATGCTAGAGTTGAATTTCATGAATCAAAGTTAGGGTTCTTAGACCCAAATTTGGGGGTTTTCATATTAATGACGATTTTGAGAATTAATTGCGTATTCCTATGATTAAAGTAATGGGTTTTAACCTTGTGGTATTGAATTTGATATTTTGATCATGAAATCCCCGTTTTGCCCTGGAGGCCCCTTTTTCCTAAATTAAGGGATGAATTTTGACCCGAATAGAAAATAGCTAATATGGGTATCATTATTCATGGTTTATTACACAGAATTCATATGTGATAGAGTTTGATTATTTGGAGACGCTTCGAAAGACAAGGAAATGTGTCGCTTCGTTGCACTTGTTCGGCTGCCATGTAGGTTATGGGTTTCCTTTTTGTAGACTTCGGTTAGTTTCCCATATTCGTGTATTAGAAGGAGCAGAGAATGCATTTATAGTAATTATAGATTTGGGATGGAATCCTAGGATGGTATTGATGTGTGATTGTGTGTTCGGGCTTGTGCCCTGTAGATTAAATAGGATATATGATGTGGCCTTCTTGAAAATCAGTGGATTTCTGTGACTTGGGAGTAGTGGATGGTACATAATTAATCGATGTCTCACGATGAGAATTCCTGTAATATGTGATTAATTGTGTTATGCTGTCAATAGTGAATTTAGTTGAGAAATGGAAGGGTAAAATGCGCCCACGATTGTGACTGAGTTCTAGATTGAGTTGTGACGAATAATTGTGAGTGTAAGGTGAGATTTCTTGCTCTAAGCTAATAGGCAGATTTAGGGAAGTGGTAATAATGTATATCGACTTGATTAACCTGTTGTGTATTGGAACTAGCCACCCCATTGTGTTTTGATTGATTATTCTATTGTGCTGGCACGATGCAACGAGTTGTTGATAAATATTGGATTCTGTTATCGTCTTGATTACGATATTGGTGGCATACTCACTGTTGGTATTTGTGATTCAGATATATTATTGGCATACCCACTGTTGGTATTTGTGATTCAGATATATTATTAGCATACCCACTGTTGGTATTTATGATTCTGATATAATGTTGGCATACCCACTGTTGGTATTTGTGATTCTGATATAATGTTGGCATACCCACTATTGGTATTTGTGATTCGGATATATTGTTGGCATACCCACTGTTGGTAGTTGTGATTCAGATATATTGTGGGTTACCCGTTATTGGTACTTGTGATATTAAGCATGGTTATCGATGTTGATCCATGCATTGTATGCGCTTTCATTTTCATGATACACTACTGCATGGCCGATATCCGAGGTTCATCCCGGAATCATTGTTGAGTGAAATTGATACTTGATAAAACGCTTTTACGTGAGTGATGTGAGAGGCTGATGTCCGATGATCAATTCCAGAATCGTTTATTTCTGAAATGGATACTTGATGAAACTCTTTTACTTGAGTGATATGAGAGGCCGATGTCCGATGATCAATTTCGAAATCGTTGTTGCATGGCCGATATCCGATATTAGTTCCTGAATCATTGTTAGTGCATAGACTCTGCGGGTCCCCCAGATGGTGCCGGTAAGAATCCCCTGTGGGCAAAGATACGGGGTCCCGTCTATCTGTTGGGAAAAGATCCACGACGGGTGGCACTTAGACTTCGCGAGTCACACTGGGTTGTGCTACCGAGACTTTAATATTTCTTTCCGGAGTACAGGCGTACACCGCATTTCCATGGCATTGGATTGCATTCATACACTATTGCATTGCATGGCATTATGATTTGATTTTTAGATGTTGGTGTTGTATTTGTGGTGTTAGATTCGAACTTGATATATTCAGACTTGGCACATTTGGGATTAGATCCTTTACTTAGGCAATGACGTGTATTTGGATATGAATTTATTGATTGAACTTGTTTAAGTATCCCATAGACCGTTTGTAAGATTAGTTATATGTTTGATCTCTATGTGATGTAGCATAACGGGTGTCTTAATGATGAGTTGACTACTACACTAAAACGAACGATTTAATGATATGTGAGTTGCGAGATTATTGTGAGATTGGCTGGTAATTATTGGGGTAAAGCTAATGATTAACCTGTATTGATGTACAATGTGTGGTAGATAGAGGCATGACTTGATTGGGTTGTTATAATGTTTATCTGTGAATTCCATTACATATATGTGTTACTAACCATTGTCGGCTTGTGATACTTACTCAGTAGGCGTTGATTGTACTAATATTGCACTTGCTACACCCTTTTCGGGGTGTAGATTATTTCAGGTGGTTGATTGTGATGTGTGTAGAAAGGCGTGGTGTCGATCTTGAAGACCTCCTCCCACTTTAGTCCGGGACGGAGGTTGAGTCTTAGCATATAGTGGAAATCGAAATTCATTTAGTCGCTCTTGTACTAGTCTAGACCAGGTCATGTGAAATTAGATCGTGTCTGTAATCATGTAACTATTGTAATCTTATAAATACTTGAGGTTATTGAATAATTTGAATCGTTCCTCTGCTATATCTAAATATCAATCGATTTAAATGATTCGTCGTTATTTAATTGATGTGCTATTCGATAAAGAGTTCACCAACTGAGGTGGGAAAGGCAGGTGCCCATAAGACCCCGAATTGGGCCGTGACACAATATCTTGTTGATATTCATGTCCAAGGCCATTCTAAGTCCTAAGATGGAGGCCTCGTACTCTTCCATGTAATTGATACATCGCAATTTCAGTTTTGTGGCCATCGGGTAATGTTACCTTGTTTTTTATATTAAGACCACTCTGATTCCAGAACTTTTGTAATTAAGTTCTCTTGGAATGAAATGGAGCTCTGCTATGTAATCTCTGAGAAAGAAGCTATGGATCAAGCCTGTCTCCCTGTGCACCTGCGGGCATGACGCAGCGTCCACAAACAAAAGGACGTCAGTACGAAGAATGTACTGAGTATGTAAAGCATGATCAATATCAATATAGAAGCATAAATAGCAACATAAGAAATAGCATAGAATGGGAGATGGTAATATCATCGTCATATGCACTTACTTGTCTTTCTTAGGAACTTTCCATTTCTAATATGTGTTTGTGTACATACATCATTATCCGCATTCATAATAGTACCCGTACCATATTTGTGCTCGTATTGATATACATGCCTCTTATTCACATTCATATACATAATCATATCATATACATAGCATTTACATAGCATACCCGACCACGTAGGATTGGTGTTTCATACATACTTGGCCAACCAAGGCTCAAGGTTACTCATACCTGGCCCTACCAGGGCTTCATCGTTACATCTACCTGGCCCTACCAAGGCGTCAGGGTTGTCCGTACCATATGCAGAGGTGTGCGCGCATTACGTAATCATATACATACTTATTTACATTTCTTACCCGGCCTCATAAGCTCGGGGTTCCATAATAGTCGTACATAGATACATATACATCATGGCTCATAAGCCTCTTTACTATTAACATCATTATCATAATCGTCATCGTTATTACCATTATTATCGATATCATTACCACTATTATCGTCATTCACCACATCTATCTTTATAGGCTTAGTCGCCATACGAGGGATTAGTACGATCGTAGCGAGTCAAGAATCGTGAGCTTACAAGCTCGGAAGATCAAATCATTTGAAGGATATCATAGTCTCATAGAAGATTTAGACGTTTGGCCAAAGAAACATGCCTTATGAAAGAAGGGTTAGCCTTACATACCTTTTCCGTTCAACTACTCTACACTTGCGCATTCTCCTCCAATGCTAGCGTTTCGACCTTCATTGAAGTCATACTATCATTAGAATCGATAGCTAGCATACATGACTAAAGCTAGAGAAAATCGGACAGCATCTCCTTTATTTATACGACATTCCTCCATAACGTATATCAACTCCCAAACGTCAACGATACCTTCACAATGCCATAACAATAGTCATTATTCATCCACATTATCCACATTTCTCAATTTGCTTTCGATCACTCACATCTATGGCTATAACACACGACTATGTCCATTCACGTACATTAGTCATCTCATGTTCTCCACATCATTTATAACACATTTGCATCACAATACTTCAAGATTCATAACTCAATTCAAACTATTTCCCAAAATGACACTATTCCATATTCATGACCCATTTTGTCATACCTTTCTACAATCCAAGTATTTCAACTCTTAAATACCTTAAACAACATAGAAATATCATGAATCTTACCTAAGATGTTGTAGGAACAAGCCTTGGTTGATAATACTCCACTTCAGCAAAAACCCTAGTTTACCTCCATGAGATTTCTTGACTTGGAATGATCTTTGATGGTTTTCTTACACTTGATTAACTTGGTTTATGTTGTTGATCATCAAATATCCTTGAATTCTTGTGGAATATATGTAGAGAGGTGTTTTAGAGAGAAGGGGTGTGAAATAGAAGTGAAATGAAATAACCTTTGTCCCATTATTTAATGCACCAAAAATCTGCCCCGACCACTTATACGGACCAACATACGGTCCGTATAATTTATATGGACCGTATGTCTGGCTGTATATTTGGTCCAGAAAATTTTGCCTTTCTGGGCTGATTATACGGTCCCAAACATACGAACCGTATAATTTATACGACCAGTATGTTTGGTCGTATAACCCCCAGTGGTTCCGAAGTTCGTTTCGTCGATTCGTTTGATCTCCAATCCTTATAGAACCTTCTTAACACTTGTTCAACACCTCAATACCAATCTAAGGGATGTTATCACTCTTCTCCAAGTCATCATTTAGGCCTTGCTAACTCGTTACTCGTATTTCATTTCCGATACCTATCGTATGCCTTGCCTCATCTTAGCCGACTTTCTCGTCTAACGTCGGATGCCCTTGAAATCTTACTTAAGGTCATCAAACGTTGTTTCTTACTTATGGAAATATCGTATACTCGTACTCCTCACTAGTTCATTCACTTGCGTACCAACGGAAGATTTTCCGAGTTGTAACATTCTCCCCCCCCCCCCCCCCCCCCCTTAAGAACATTCGTCCTCGAATGTTGAAGGCTTCGGGAATTCTACAAAAATTTCACTAGAGTTTCCCCTAAAATATGGCACTACCATCCTGTCACAACAACCCATAATATCGATGGCTCACAGGGCCACAACACAATAGCATAAAAATTTGGCCACACACGACCAAAAAGCATAAAAGGAAAATATACATACGTTAAAATCTTGACGTCTCATCTTGGATTTCTTCCAAGGGTTGAAATAAATGCGGATGTCTGGATCGCATACTCTCTTCCGCTTCCCATGTCATTCCTCTCATTTACTGCTTCTCCATAGGACCTTAACCGAGGCCACTTCTTTGTTTCTAATCCTCCGTACTTGCCTATCTAGTATGGCAATGGGTACCTCTTCGTAAGTCAATGTCTCCGTCACTTGTACATCATTTATTGGAAAAATCTTAGTAGGATCTCCTACACATTTCCGAAGCATCGAGACATGGAAAACTGGATGGACTGACTCCAAATCCGGAGGTAGATCTTATTCATAGGCTACTTTGCCCACTTTTCATACGATCTCATAAGGCCCAATGTATCGGGGACTAAGCTTCCCCTTTTTACCAAATCTCATGACGCCCTTCATTGGCGACACTTTCAGGAATACCCAATCTTCACTAGGAACTCTAAGTTTCTTTGGCGATTATCCGCATAGGACTTTGGACGACTTTGGGCTGCTAACAACCTATCTTGTATAAGCTTAACCTTCTCTATGGCTTGCTGGACCAAGTCTGGCCCTATCAATTTAGTCTCTCCGGTTTCAAACCACCCAATTGGGGATCTACACTTTCGCCCATATAAAGCTTCATATGGTGCCATTTGAATGCTAGAATGATAACTGTTATTGTAAGAAAACTCAATGAGTGGCAAGTGGTCATCCCAATTTCCTCCAAAATCTATCATGCATGCCTGCAACATATCTTCAAGAGTTTTAATAGTACGTTCGGCTTGCCCATCGGTCTGCGGGTGAAACGTCGTGCTAAGGCTCACTTGGGTCCCTAGACCCTCCTGGAAAGACTTCAAAAAATCTACTGTATACTGAGTCCCTCTATGGGAGATAATAGATACCGGAACACCATGGAGTCTCACTATCTCTTTAAGGTAAAGCTTTGCATAATCTTCTGCCACATAGGTCGTTCTGACCGGTAAGAAATGAGCTGACTTTGTGATTCTATCCACAATCACCCATATGGAGTCATACTTATGTCGAGAACGGGGTAAGCCTGAAATGAAGTCCATGTTAATCACTTCCCATTTCTAAGTTGGGATTTCTATAGCTTGCAACAATCCACCCGACTTTTGGTGCCCGATTTTCACTTGCTGACAATTAGGACATTGAGCTACGAATTCCGCTATATCTTTCTTCATCCCATTCCACCAATATATATACTTGATGTCATGATACATTTTCGTCGCACCGGGGTGAACAGAATAACGGGAACAATGAGCTTCCCTCAATATATGGTGGCGTAGACCTGCCACATTGGCAACACATAATCTGCCTCGACATCGGAGAACTCCGTCTCCTGAAATATCAAATGATGACTCCTCTTTCTGAGGGAGTGTATCTCTGTACTGCATTAGCATGGAATCTTCATATTGTCGCTCTTTCACTTCTACTACTAGCGATGAGACTACTGAATTCTGAATAGTAGCTCCCCTGCTACATGAGTCCACCACTCGAACTCCTAGGCTAGCTAACTGCTGGAGCTCACGGGCGATTTCCCTCTTCTCTGGTCGTATATCACATAAACTTCCCATCGATCTGCGGCTAAGAGCATCAGCTACAACATTTGTCTTTCCAGGGTGATATAAGATATCAACGTCGTAATCTTTTAGCAATTCTAACCATCGTCGTTGCCGCAAATTCAACTCTTTCTGCTTGAAGATATACCGAAGGCTTTTATGATCTGTATAAATATCCACATGGACACCATATAGCTAATGTCTCCATATCTTTAATGCATGAACCATTACGGCTAATTCTAGATCATGGGTTGGATAATTCTGATCATGTTTCCGCAATTGCCTTGAAGCATATGCAATTAGTTTACCATATTGCATCAATACACAGCCTAGCCCAACATCTGAAGCATTACAATAGACAACATATCCTTCCAAACCCTCTGGAAGTGTCAAAACTGGGGCAGAAGTCAATCTACCTTTCAACTCTTGGAAGCTACGTTCACAAGAGTCTGTCCATTGAAACTTTGCCGATTTCTGGGTCAACTTTGTGAGCGGTGCAAAAATAGAAGAAAAACCTTCAACGAACCTCCTGTAATAACCTGCTAAGCCCAGAAAGATTCGAACCTCCGTAGGAGTTGTGGGCCTTGGCCAAGTTTTCACGGCCTCAATCTTTTGACTATCCACTCGAATACCATCGGCCACAACAATATGCCCCAGAAATGCCACTGAGTTCAACCAAAACTCGCATTTAGAAAAATTTGCAAACAACTCTCGAGTTCGAAGAACTCCGAGGACAGTATGCAAATGATCCGCATGTTCTGCCTCGGATCTAGAATACACCAAGATATCGTCGATAAATACGATCACAAATAAATCGAGGAAAGGCCTGAACACATTATTCATCAGATCCATAAATACTGTCGATGCATTAGTTAGCCCAAATGACATTACCTGGAACTCAAAATGACCATATCTTGTTCTGAAGGCTGTCTTAGGGATATCCTTCTCCCCAACACTCAGTTGGTGATACCCGGACCTCAAATCAATCTTTGAAAACCATTTGGCACCTTGCAATTGATCAAATAAATCATCAATCCTCGGAAGAGGATATTTATTCTTAATCGTCACCTTGTTCAATTGCCGATAATCAATGCACATTCACAAAGAACCATCTTTCTTTCGGACGAACATTACGGGTGCTCCCCACGGGGATTAACTAGGCCTAATAAAGCCTTTCTCGAGAAAGTCTTTCAATTCCTCCTTCAACTCTTTCAATTCTGCGGGAGCCATTCTATAAGGAGGAATAGATATCGGCTTAGTGCCTAACAACACATCAATAGCAAAATCAATCTCCCGCTCGGGAAGAAGGCCTGGAAGCTCTTCTGGGAACACATCCAGAAATTCATTTACTACGGGAACTGACTGAAGAGTCGTCGATTCAGCTTCTATATCTTGAACCCGAACTAGATGATAAATGCAACCTTTCGTGATCATTTTCCTTGCCTTTAGATAGGAAATAAACCTGCCTTTTGGTGACGCTGTATTCCCTTTCCATTCTAAAACTGGTTCTCCCGGAAATTGGAAATGAACCGTTTTCATTCGGCAATCAACATTGGCATAACAAGAAGCCAACCAATCCATGCCCATAATAACATCAAAATCCACCATTTCTAGCTCATGCAAATCAATCATGGTACGACGATCACAAATCATAATTACACAATTCCTATATACTCGGTTAGCTATTACCGATTCACCCACGGGTGTAGACACCTCAAAAGGTTTGATCAACTCCGGCTCGACTCTAAATCGACCCGCAATATATGGAGTAACATATGACAACGTGGAGCCCGGATCAATCAAAGCATATACATCATGAGAGAATACCGATAATATACCTGTGACCACGTCAGGGGCAGACTCGAGATCTTGGCGTCCAACCAAAGCATGAATACGGTGCTGAGGACCGCTAGAACTAGGAACTCTCTCTCTGGCTCTACCATGGCCGACTGGCGCATGTGAACCTGGCCCCATAGGGCATACAAATGCTGAAGATCCGACTATCGACCCTGAAGGGTCCTACCTCTACCATGAACTATGGGGCAATCACGCATGATATGGCCTGGTCGACCACATGAATAGCAAACATCCGAACCCAATCGGCATCAACCCCAATGTAACTTCCCACACTGGGAACTTCGTAGTGCGGGTGGCCTTGCCTGAACGGAATCATCTCTGAACTGAGACCCCGAATAACTCCTACTCGGCCCGGAACGAGTAGATCTTTCGAATCTCTGGCCTGAAAACCGCGGAGGCGCACTAGTCATAGAATAGCCTGAGTGCCTGGACATCTGCTGTCTGTGCCCACCTCTAAACTCACTCATCGGACCTGAAGATCTGGCCCTCTTACCATGACCCCTATCCTGCTCGCGTTCACTTCTCTGCTGCTGTAGGTTTTCTTCTTAGTTCTGAGCATGAGCCTGAATGCGTGCAATATCCCGATTGTCCTGAAGGGACGCAGTCAAGCATCTGTCCATCAAATTTGGCCCTAGGCCTTTCACAAATCGGTGTACTCGATCACCCATATCCGCTACCACGGTCGAAGCATACCTAGCCAGGGAATTGAAGGAGAGACTATACTCTAGAGCACTCATGCTACCTTGCCTCAAATTTAGGAACTTATCGGCTCTAGCTCACCGAACTTCTGGCGGCATATAGTGTCGGAGGAATGAATCAACAAACTCTTGCCATACCGGAGGAGGTGCATTGGCTCCCCGTGAAGCCATCCAGACTGTGTACCATTGGATCGAGACATCTCTCAATCTATACGACGCTCACTCCACCGACTTGGTGTCCGAAACATGTATCAATCGAAGCGTCCTCAACATACCATCAATGAAATCCTGAGGGTCCTCCTCCGACTTTGACCTAAAGAATTCCGGAGGGTTCAAAGTAATGAAATCACGGGCTCTTGCACTAACAGCCCTGTCACCCTGCCCTGTACTTTGCCGCTGAGTCTGAGCAGCAACCAACTGGGTAAGCAAATGTATGGCCTCTTTCACATCTTGGCCCGAGGCATCCGGTGGTGGAGCTGAAGGTGCTGGAGCTGGGGCTGAGGCTCCGTCGCGCTCCTCTAATATAGGTATTGAACGGGAGGACTGATATTGAGCTACACTCTGGGACTCACTTTCCTCTACTACCGGTGGCGGTGCTCTTTCAGCCCACTTTTCTGCCACTGTCTGGCCCTTTTGAGCTGTTGTAGCCTTTCTCTTTACAAGCATTTTTGAAACACATAACACACGATGAAGGGACAAGAATTTCTTATATCATAGCTCTATCGCACGATTCTTATGAAGAAAGAATGTCATTCATTCCTATAATGTCTGCAACTTCTTGTTTATAAGTGTGGCGTGCAACACACCCATAACCAAGACTCTACTAGACACGACTCGTAGACACACCCTAGGACTGAACTGCTCTGATACCACTTTTGTCACGACCCGTCTAGAGGGCCGTGATGAGCGCCCGGTGCTAGCCCACCCGGGCACCCCTTAACTTACACTTAAGCTTACATCTAGGTGAGCCACATAATTAAACACATAATTCTACTTATTCATCATGCTAGGCCCATTGGACAACAATGCCTTTATATCATAATTGGCACCTATGCCACGTTAACGTACATGAGCCAACAAGGCTATCAAAATGACATACAAAATATAGGCAGACAAGGCCAGACATATCTAACCATAGACACGTGACTACGAGCCTTTAAGAAGAGTATAACATATCACATGGGCGGGACAGGACCCCGCTATGCCCATAATTACATACACAAAAGAATGAGTACCCAAAAACAATGGCTCCGAATGAAATGGAGCTCTACTATGTAATCTCTGAGAAAGCAGCTATGGATCAAGCCTGTCTCCCTGTGCACCTGCGGGCATGACGCAGCGTCCACAAACAAAAGGACGTCAGTACGAAGAATGTACTGAGTATGTAAAGCATGATCAATATCAATATAGAAGCATAAATAGCAACATAAAAAATAGCATAGAATGGGAGATGGCAATATCATCGTCATATGCAGTTACTTGTCTTTCTTAGGAACTTTCCATTTCTAAAACGTGTTTGTGTACATACATCATTATCCGCATTCGTAATAGTACACATACCATATTTTTGCTCGTATTCATATACATGCCCCTTATTCACATTCATACACAAAATCATATCATATACATAGCATTTACATAGCATACCCGACCACGTAGGATCGGTGTTTCATACATACTTGGCCAACCAAGGCTCAAGGTTACTCATACCTTGACCTACCAAGGCTTCAGGGTTACATCTACCTAGCCCTACCAAGGCGTCAGGGTTGTTCGTACCATCTGCAGAGGTGTGCGCGCGTTACGTAATCATATACATACTTATTTACATATCTTACCCGACCTCATAAGCTCGGGCTTCCATAATAGTTGTACATAGATACATATACATCATGGCTCATGAGCCTCTTTACTATTAACATCATTATCATAATCGTCATCGTTATCGTCATCGTTATTACCATTATCATCAATATCATTACCACTATTATCGTCATTCCCCACATCTATCTTTGTAGGCTTACTCACCATACGAGGGATTAGTACGATCGTAGCGAGTCAAGAATCATGAGCTTACAAGCTCGGAAGATCAAATCATTTGAAGGATATCATAGTCTCATAGAAGATTTAGGCGTTTGGCCAAAGAAACATGCCTTATGAAAGAAGGGTTAGCCTTACATACCTTTTCCGTGCAACTACTCTACACTTGCGCGTTTCTACCTTCATTGAAGTCATACCATCATTAGAATCGATAGCTAGCATATATGACTAAAGCTAGAGAAAATTGAACAGCATCTCCTTTATTTATACGACATTCCTCCATAACGTATATCAACTCCCAAACGTCAACGATACATTCACAATACCATAACTATAGTCATTGTTCATCCACATTATCCACATTTCTCAATTTGCTTTCGATCACTCACATCTATGGCTATAACACACGACTATGTCCATTCACGTACATTACTCATCTCATGTTCTCCACATCATTTATAACACATTTGCATCACAATACCTCAAGATTCATAACTCAATTCAAACTATTTCCCAAAATGACACTATTCCATATTCATGACCCATTTTGTCATACCTTTCTACAATCCAAGTATTTTAACTCTTCAATACCTTAAACAACATAGAAATATCATGAATCTTACCTTAGATGTTGTAGGACCAAGCCTTGGTTGATAATACTCCACTTGAGCAAAAACCCTAGTTTACCTCCACGAGATTTCTTGACTTGGAATGATCTTTGATGGTTTTCTTACACTTGATTCACTTGGTTTATGTTGTTGATCACCAAATATCCTTGAATTCTTGTGGAATATATGTAGAGAGATGTTTTAGAGATAAGGGGTGTGAAATAGAAGTGAACTGAAATAACCTTGGTCCCTTTATTTAATGCACCAAAAATCTGCCCCGACCACTTATACGGACCAACATACGGTCCGTATAATTTATATGGACCGTATGGCTGGCCGTATATTTGGTCCAGAAAATTTTGCCTTTCTGGACTGATTATACGGTCCCAAACATACAGACCGTATAATTTATACGGCCAGTATGTTTGGCCGTATAACCCCCAGTGGTTCCGAAGTTCGTTTCGTCGATTCGTTTGATCTCCAATCCTTATGGAACCTTCTTAACACTTATTCAACACCTCAATACCAATCTAAGGGACGTTATCACTCTTCTCCAAGTAATCATTTACGCCTTGCTAAATCGTTACTCGTATTTCCTTTCCGATACCTATCGTATGCCTTGCCTCATCTTAGCCGACTTTCTCGTCTAACATCGGATGCCCATGAAACCTCACTTAGGCTCATCAAACGTTGTTTCTTACTTATGGAAATATCGTATACTCGTACTCCTCACTAGTTCATTCACTTGCGTACCAATGGATGATTTTTCGAGGTGTAACAATAGATCTGCTAATGCTTGCCCTTTGACAACTTTTTATGCTATGTACACAACATCGAATTCACCTAATAAAATTTTTTCACTTAGCCAATTTCCTGATAGGCATGGGCTGGCGAAAGATATAGCTTAACGGATCCATTTTGGACATGCGGTAAGTAATTCCTCAGCTTCTGGGCCACCCATGTTAAGGTGCAGCATGTCTTTTCCACTAGTGTATGTCTCGCCTCGCAGGCAGTGAATTTCTTGCTCAAGTAGTAGATGGCACCCTCTTTATTGCCTATATCGTCGTGTTGTCCTAACATGCATCCAAAGGCATTTTCTGAGACTGATAGCTACAACAAAAGTAGGCTCCCAGGCCTGGGAGGTACCAAAACTGGTGAATTAGCCAAATACTTCTTGATGGTATCAAAGGCTTTTTGACACTTCTCTATACATTTTGTGGGCACATCTTTCTTTAAGAGCTTGAGTAGGGGCTCCACGATGATAGTGGACTGGGCTATGAACCTTCCAATGTAATACTGCCTCCCTACGAAGCTTCTAACCTCTTTCTAAGTCTTTGGAGTGGGTAGCTCTTTAATTGCTTTAATTTTAGCTGGATCTAGTTCTATGCTTCTTAAACTGACTATGAATCCCAATAAATTTTCGGTAGGCACTCCGAATGCACACTTGGCTGGGTTCAGTTTTAGATTGAACTTTTGGAGTCTATCAAAGAACTTCCTTAAATGAGTGGTATGCTTTGAGCTTTTTCTAGACTTAATGATGACATCATCCACGTATACTTCAATTTCCCTGTGGATCATGTCATGAAAGATGGTGGTCATAGCCCTCATGTAAATGGCACCGGCATTTTTTAGACTGAACGGCATTACCCTGTAGTGATACACCCCCCATGGACTAATGAAAGCTGTCTTTTCCATATCCTTTTTGTCCATTAGGATTTGTTGGTATCATAGAAAGTAATCCATAAACGATTCTAACTCACGCAAAGCACAATTATCTATGAGTATGCGGATGTTCGGGAGTGGGAAATTGTCTTTGGGACTGGCTCAGTTGAGATCCCGATAATCCACACATATTCGTACCTTCCCATCCTTTTTAGGTGCTGGCACTATGTTGACCAGCCATGTGGGTATGAATGAGGTCACTTCTACCGCCCTTAATTTGATCTGTTTTTCTACCTCAACCTTGATGCGAATACTGTGATTCGGCTTAAACTGCCTGATTTTTTGTTTCGCGCTGTTAAACCCCGCATTGAGGGGTAATCTATGAGACACTACACTAGTGCTCAATCCTGGCATGTCAGCGTATGACCATACAAATATATCCACATATTCCTTCAGTAGACTTATCAACTCTTCCTTTTTGGGTGCCTCTTTGTGTGTACTCATCCTAGTTTCTTTGATATTCTCTTTATCTCCTAGGTTGATGGCATCTGTTTCGTCCATATTTGGCTGTTGTTCATTTTCCAACTGTTCTACCACTTCTATGAGACCCTTAGATAGCATTATTTCCTCGTCATACTCTTCGTACTCCTCCTCCTCTATACTGTTTGACTCATTTTCGCAACAGGTCATGACATTTAGGGTCGCTTTATTTTTTTTATTACTAAAAAATCAAGCCAAAGTGAGATTAGCATAAAAACGCATACATAAATTAAAAGCAAAGTCATTTTTCCATATTTCGAGGCTTTATCAAATTGATTGTAATGAAAGTACAAACCGTGGTCCTGGCTCAGATCGACATCGAGCTATCTTCATTTTTGAAAATATCACGAGGTAAATAAAGTGCAAAGGGTGAGTAATTGAGCCTCGACCGATTCTCGCCATTTTCAAAATAAATTTATCATTTCTCTACCGAAGAGCCAAGAGTGGGGTAGAGGTCCAGTTAGATAGTTGCTTGCTCGGATCAGCATCTCGGATGGTGGGCACTTCTGTGCACTCTTCTAAGATCACTAGGGAATCTTTTTTTTTTCAGAATAGCATCCCTATCCCTTCTTCTACGTTTTCATCATCTGACATAGGCATTCTATTTGGGAATGACTGGTACAAGTTTGGAATAGGCTTGCGGCTGCTAAGACCTCATCATCAGTTGAAACATACCCCAACCCTAAGTGGAAATTGTTTTGGGGAATGGGAATTGGCTTTGTGATGCCATGCAAATCCTTTCCCAAGCCTCGCTCGAGTTCAAACCCATTCTAGAGCATGGTTGAGGCAATCATTCTATAGACTACTAACATAGGTACTTATGTGGAGTCCATCTTGTGGGCAGCCCCCACCAGTTCGATTACGTGGATGTCTATTCCTTTTGGTACCGCTCCGATGACAGGCACTAAGTTGTCTGGGTAGTTGTGTATGCTACCTTCTCCGTGAATCACAACATCTTGACCATCCCACACAAATTTTAAAGACTGATGAAGTGAAGATGGCACGGCTCCTGCCATGTGGATCCATGACCTCCCTAGTAGTAAATTGTAATTTGCAGGTATTTTCATGACCTAGAATATAGCGACGAATTCTGCTGGCCCCATTTGAATGTAGAGGTCAACTTCTCCGATGGCATTATACTGAGATCCGTCAAATACTTGTATGTTGGTATGACTCTGACAGACCTTCCCGAGGTCATAACCCAGCTGGATAAGAGTGGATTCAGGGCAAATGTTGAGACCAGCCCCATTGTCGACCAGAACTTGGGTCACCACTTTATCTTAGCACATAACAGTGATATGTAGTGCTTTGTTGTGATTCGTGACTTCTTTGGGAAACTCTTTCTCAATGAAGACAATTTGGTGGTCTTCCTTGATGTTAGCGACCATCTCGACCAAATTTCTTTACTTTTCCCAACAGGGACGTGGGCTTCTTCCAACACTTTCATCAAAGCCAAGTGGTAATATGGTGAACTTAGCAAGAGTGCTAGTACAGATATTTGGGCCGGGGATTTTTTCAAGTGCTCCATAATGTAGTATTCTTTTGGCTGCATTCAGTGCGAGAAGTCTTCGACTTCGCCCTCGGTGACGGGCCTCTTTTGATTTCCTTCTTTTTGGGAGTCCCCGGGATAAATCTTCGAGAGTGTAACATCTTCCCGACCCTATCATTCCGTGAGCAGCGGCTACTTGCACCATAAATTCTTTTCTAATAAAGATTGAAATTTTATCCTAAAATCTATTTGAAAGGGTAAATTGATTAGAAATGCATGAATTGAAGGTTAATGATTGTAGAGATAGAAGTTATGATAAATTCACCATTAAAGGATGGTTTCACCAATTGAAAAGGGTAGAAGTAAATGAGTCTTCTTTCCTAAATTGTTGATCTTATTTAAATACATGGTTATTTGCTTACTTAGAATCATATTGTTAGACTTTGACCGTTATGAGGTTCTTTGGAAATAAAAGACTCATGTGGAGTGGTTCATGGATTCTGTTCTGCATTCAAGGTAGGTTATGGCTTACTTTAGTTAGACTTTGATTAGCGAAAAGTATGTATTGTGTAGAATTGATGGGAGAAAGCATGATTAGGCCTTCGGAGATGGTGTTTCTTGTTGGACATTAGCTAGGTTGGTATGAGTTATGATTTTGCGGGCTTGTCGCCATTACTTTATGTATTGAAATATAAGGTGTAGTGTATTCATACTGTGGCGATTCGGGATAGATTTCTATTAGGTTAATTATTGTTGATGGTGGCTTGTTGCCCTGTTATTGTGATTAGACTTATTACCTAAATTGTCGTGTTGTACTCAATTCACTCTTATTGTGACACATATCATCGGAGAAAAGAGGGATACTGAGTTTAGACCTGAATTGTGATTTATATATTTATGATAGTACGTAGATGAACACTTAATGTAAGATTTACTGTTGATGATAATATATAGAAAGGTGGTGTTTCTTGGTGATACAAGACTTAGTTGTGAGGCGTACTTACTATATGTGGAAGTAAAGAGGGACATAGACTCTTATGTTTGTTGAGACAGGTCGTATGATTCATTTCATGATTGAGTATATCCATGTCTTGATATAAATTGTGGATTAGTGACTCTACATAGGTTCAGAACTTTGAATTATAATTATCAGGTGAGATTATTGAAACTTGAAAGACTTGTGGTTTAGAAGCTTTATCTTAGGTTGTGACTCTATTATGGGATATTCTGTGGCTTGGATTTCAGTATTAAGTGCCTATCTGTTTGTCTTGTTGATTTTATGCTTATATGCGTAAACTAATCTTAGTCGGTCTATGATGCTTACGGGTACATAATGTTTGTACTGATACTACCTTGATGCACCCTTTTTAAGTGCAGATTGTGTTCCAGAGATTTCATCCGGATTACATGTCTAGCTTGAAGATAGTTTGCTCGATCAGATCCGAGGGTGAGCTTCTATCCATGCCGTGCCACCTGAAGATCTATCTTTCCAAATGTCTATTTTCATTGTAGAAATTATTTGCTATTATATTTAAGATATACTCCATTCTTTAGATATTGTTGGTTAGAGTCCTTGTACGATGACTTTTGTATTTTGGGGGTGTAACAGTTAGACTTCCGCACTTATATTATCTATTAATTATGACTTGTTTTAATTACCCATTCATTCACTTATCTATTTACATTTAATAAATGATTAAAGAAGTTGAAATTGGCTAATGATTAATGGGTTAACGGGTAAGGGTTTGCTGTCACGACCCGACTAGGGGGCCGCGACGAGCACCCGGTGCTATCCCACCCGGGCACCCCTTAACACACATTCACATAATATCTAGGCGATTCATAAATCAAGTCATGTATTCTAGTCATCAATCATATTAGTCCCGTTGGGCGACAATCATCTTGGATAACATCATAGGCATCTATGCCACATCAAATGTACAAGGCCGACGAGGCCAACAAAATGATATACAAAACATAGGCCGACAAGGCCAAACATATCTACCCATATACACATGTCTACGAGCCTCTAAGAAGAGTATACATATCACATGAGCGGGACAGGACCTCGCTATGCCCATAACTATATACACAAAAGAATAAGTACCCAAAAGCTATGGATCCGAATGAAATGGAGCTCTGCTATGTAATCTCTGAGAAAGCTGCTATGGATCAAGTCTGTCTCCCTGTGCACCTGCGGGCATGACGCAGTGTCCACAAACAAAAGGACGACAGTACGAAGAATGTACTGAGTATGTAAAGCATAATCAATATCGATATAGAAGCACAATATACAACATATGAAGTAGCATAGGAGGGGAGACAATAATATCATCATCATGGCACTTACTTACTTTCCATAGGGACTTTCCATTCCTAGTGCGTATCCGCATACATACATCCATATCCGTACTTAATTACCCTCATAATCATTTACATCTCTTATACATAGCATATTCACATATATACATATATACATATATACATAGATACATAGTGTGCCCGACCATAAAGGTTCGGTGTTTCATACATACTTGGCCAACCAAGGCTCAAGGTTAATTCTACCTAGCCCTACCAAGGCATCAGGGTTATCCGTACCGTCTGCAGACGTGCGCGCGCGTTACGTAATCATATACATACTTTATACATATTCATATACATATATTCTTACCCGGCATCATAAGCTCGGGGTCTCATTATAGCCCTTCATAGGCAAATATGCATCTAATAGCTCATAAGCATCTTTAACATCATTTTTACTCTTATCATCATACTATCATCATCATTATCGTGACATCTATATTCTAGGCTTACTCGTCATATGACGAACTTAGTACAATCGTAGTACATCTCAAGCATCGTGAGCTTACTAGCTCGGAAGATCAATCATTGAAGAAATCATAGACTCATAGAGGATTTAGACGTTTGGCCAATGAACCATGCCTTATGAAAGAAGGGTTAGCCTTACATACCTTTTCGTCGAACTATTCTACACTTGCACGTTCTCCTTCGGTGCTCACGTTTCTACCTTCATTAAGGTCATACTATCATTAGAATCGATAACTAACACACATGGCCAAAGCTAGAGAAAATCGGACAGCATCTCCTTTATTTATACAACATATTTCCATATCGTAATTCAACTCCCAAACGTCAACAATACATTCATAATATGATATCAATGGCCATTAATCATCCATATTATCCACATTATCAAGGTTTCTCAATTTACTTTCATTTGTCCATGTTCATGGTCACAACACCCAACTTCGTCCATTCATATACAATGTCTATTTCATGGTCTTAACGTCATTTATAACACATTCACGTCACAACACAACAACAATCAAGATTCAATTCAAACTATTTCTCAAAAACGTCACTATTCATCATTCATAACCCATTTTGCTATACTCTTCTAATGACCAAGCATTTTAACTCTCAAATACCTTAAACAACATATGAATATCATGAATCTTACCTTAGATGTTGTAGGAACAAGCTTTAGTTGATAATACTCCACTTTGAGCAAAACCCTAGTTTTCCTCCATTTGGATTTCTTGACTTGAATGGTCTTTAATGGGTTTCCCTACCATTGATTCACCTGATTTATGTTGTTGATGGCTTAAAATCCTTGAAAACCTGTGTAATAAATGTAGAGAGATGTTTTAGAGAGAAGGGATGAAATGTGGAAATGATTTTATGAACTTGGTCCCTATTAAATAAGCCATTCACTGATCTGTCGGGTCCATTATGCGGTCCATTATACGGTCCGTATAATCGTTATACGATCCGTATAATTGACCGTAAAATGTGCCTTTCCTTCACCCTTCACTGTGACCATTTGACGGTTCATTATACGGGCCGTAAAAATTTATACGATCCGTATAATTGACCGTAAAATTGCACCAGTGAGCAACCTTCACTGTGAAGGTTTTACGGTCCATTATACGGTCCGTAAAACATTATGCGGTCCGTATAATGTGCCGTAAAACTCACCAGTCCACTGAACGTGTTCTCGTCACTTCGTTGATCTCCAATCCTTATGGAACCTTCTTAACACTTGTTTAACACTTCCTTAACAATCTAAGGGACGTTATAACTCTTTCCCAAAATGCCCTTAAGTCATCATTAACCCGATACTCGTATTTCACTAGTTCAATCACTTGCGTACCAACGGAAGATTTTCCGAGGTGTAACATTCTTCCCCCCTTAAGAGCATTCGTCCTCGAATGTTAAGCACTCGGGGATTCTACAGAAATTTCGCCAGAGTTTCCCCTATAATATGGCACTACCAACCTGTCACAACAACCCATAATATCGATGCCTCACAGGGCCACAACATAATAGCATTTAAAATTTGGCCACACACGACCCAAAAGCATAAAAAGGAAATTATACATACCTTCTGATTTTGACGTCTCTTCTTGGCCCTCGTCCAAAGGCTCAAATAGATGCGGGTATTTGGATCGCATATTTTCTTCCGCTTCCCATGTCATTTCCTCTCGATTGTTATTTCTCCACACAACCTTAACTGAGGCCACTTCTTTGTTTCTAAGCCTCCGTACTTGCCTACCTATATGGCAATGGGTATTTCATCATAAGTTAACTTTTCTGTCACTTGAACATCATTTACTGGGACGATCCTCGTAGGATCTCCAATACATTTCCGAAGCATCGAGACATGGAAAACTGGATGGACTGGCTCCAAATATGGAGGTAGATCTAACTCATAGGCCATCTTGCCTATTTTGCGTACAATCTCATAAGGCCCTATATACCAGGGACTAAGCTTCCCCTTTCTGCCAAATCTCATAACGCCCTTCATTGGTGACACTTTCACGAATACCCAATCTTTAATTTGGAACTCTAAGTCCCTTCGACAATTATCCGCATAGGACATTTGGCGACTTTGAGCCGCTAGCAACTGATCTTCTATAAGCTTGAATTTCTCTATGGCTTGCTGGACTAAGTCTGGCCCAACCAATTTAATCTCGCCTACCTCGAACCACCCAATTGGGGATCTATATTTTCGCCCATATAAAGCCTCATACGGTGCCATTTGAATGCTAGAATGATAACTATTATTGTAAGCAAATTCAACGAGTGGCAAATGATCATCCCAACTACCTCCAAAATCTGTCATACATGCCCGTAACATATCTTCAAGAGTCTGAATAGTACGTTCGGCTTGCCCATCGGTCTGTGGGTGAAATGCCGTGCTAAGGCTCACTTTGGTCCCTAGACCCTCTTGGAAAGACGTCCAAAAATTAGCTGTAAACTGAGTTCCTCTGTCTGAGATAATCGATACTGGAACACCATGGAGTCTCACTATCTCTTTAAGGTAAAGCTTTGCATAATCTTCTGCCACGTACGTCGTTCTGACTGGTAAGAAATGAGCTGATTTACTGAGTCTATCCACAATCACCCATATGGAATCATACTTGCGTCGAGTACGGGGTAAGCCTGTAATGAAATCCATGTTAATCACTTCGCACTTCCAAGTTGGGATTTCTATAGCTTGTAGCAATCCGCCCGGCTTTTGGTGTTCGATTTTCACTTGTTGGTAATTAGGACATTGAGCCACAAATTCTGCGACATCTCTCTTCATCCCATTCCACCAATATACAGACTTGAGATAATGATACATTTTCATCGCTCTGGGGTGGACAGAATAACGGGAACAATGAGCTTCTCTCAATATTCGGTGGCATAGCCCCGCCACATCGGGAACACATAATCTGCCTCGACATCAAAGGACTCCGTCTCCTGAAACATCAAATGATGACTCCTCTTTCGGAGGGAGTGTATATCTGTACTGCATTAGCATAGGATCCTCATATTGTCGCTCCTTCACCTCTGCTACTAACTGTTGGAGCTCACGGGTCATTTCTCTCTTCTCTGGTCGTACGTCACTTAGACTTCCCATCGATCTACGGCTAAGAGCATCAGCCACAACATTTACCTTTCCAGGGTGATATAAGATATCAACATCATAGTGTTTTAGCAACTCTAGCTATCGTCGTTGCCACAAATTCAACTCTTTCTGCTTGAAGATATACTGGAGACTCTTATGATCGGTATAAATATCCACATGGACACCATATAAATAATGTCTCCATATCTTTAATGCATGAACCACTGCAGCCAATTCTAAATCATGGGTCGGATAATTCTGCTCATGTTTCCGCAGTTGCCTTGAAACATATGCAACCACTTTACCATGCTGCATCAATACACAGCCTAGCCTAACACCTGAGGCATCACAATAAACAACATATCCTTCCAATCCCTCTGGAAGTGTCAAGACTGGTGCGGAAGTCAACCTATCTTTCAACTCTTAGAAACTACGTTCGCAAGCATCTGTCCATTGAAACATAGCTGATCTCTGGGTCAGCTTTGGGAGTGGTGCAGAAATAGAAGAAAAACCCTCAACGAATCTCCTGTAATAACCTGCTAAGCCCAGAAAGCTACGAACCTCCGTAGGAGTTGTGGGCCTTGGCCAAGTCTTCACGGCCTCAATCTTTTGGCTATCTACCCGAATACCATCGGCTGCAACAATATGGCCCAGAAATGATATTGAGTTCAACCAAAACTCACATTTAGAAAATTTCGCAAAAAACCCTCGAGTTCGAAGAACTCCGAGGACAATACGCAAATGATCCACATGCTCGACCTCGGATCTAGAATACACCAAGATATCATCGATGAATACAATCACGAATAGATCCAGAAAAGGCCTGAATACATTGTTCATCAAATCTATAAATACTGCCGGCGCATTAGTTAGCCCAAATGACATTACTTGGAACTCAAAATGGCCATATCTTGTTCTGAAAGCTGTCTTAGGGATATCTTTCTCCCTAACTCTCACTTGGTGATACCCGGACCTCAAATCGATCATTGAAAACCATTTGGCACCTTGCAATTGATCAAATAAGTCATCGATCCTCGGAAGAGGATATTTGTTCTTAATCGTTACTTTATTCTATTGTCAATAATCAATACACATTCTCAAAGAGCCATTTTTCTTTCGGACAAACAATACAGGTGCTCCCCACGGGGATGAACTAGGCCTAATGAAGCCTTTCTCGAGCAAGTCATTCAATTGCTCCTTCAACTCTTTCAATTCTGCGGGTGCCATTCTATAGGGAGGAATAGATATAGGCTTAGTGTCTGGCAACACATCAATAGCAAAATCGATCTCCCGCTCGGGAGGAAGGCTTGGAAGCTCTTCCGGGAATACATTCGGAAATTCATTCACTACAGGAACTGACTGAAGAGTTGGCGACTCAGCTTTTACATCTTGAACTCGCACTAGGTGATAAATGCACCGTTTTGTGATAATCTTCCTTGCCTTTATGTAGGAAATAAATCTACCCTTTGGTGATGCCGTATTCCCTTTCCATTCTAGAACTGGTTCTCCCGGAAACTGGAAGCAAACAATTTTCATTCTACAATCAACATTGGCATTACAAGAAGCCAACCAATCCATGCCCATAATAACATCAAAATCTACCATCTTTAGTTCGTGCAAGTCAACTATAGTACGGCGGTCGCATATCACAACTATACAATCTCTATACACTCGGCTAGCTATCACCGATTCACCAACGGGTGTAGACACCTCAAAAGGTTTGATCGACTCCGACTCGACCTTCAGTCGACCCGCAATATAAGGAGTAACATAAGACAATGTGGAGACTGGATCAATCAAAGCATATACATCATGAGAGAATACCGATAATATACATGTGACCACGTCAGGAGAAGACTCAAGATCTTGGCGTCCAGCCAATGCATAAATACGGTGCTGAGGACCGCTAAAAGTGGGAGCTCTCCCTCTTCCTCTACCATGGCCAGCTGGCGCATGTGAACCTGGCCCCATAGGGCGTACATATACTGAAGATCCGGCTACCGTCCCTGATGGCTGGGTCCCGCCTCAAACATGAACCGAGGGGAAATCACGCATGATATGGCATGGACGACCACATGAATAGAAAACGTCTGAACCTGATCGGCACTGACCCCAATGCAACTTCCCACACTGGGAACATCGTGGTACGGGTGGCCTCGCCTGATCTGAATCACCTCTAAACTGAGACCCTGAGAAACTCTGACTCGGCCCTGAAAGAGTAGATCTATCAAATCTCTGGCCTGAAAACCGTGGAGGCGCACTGGTCATAGAATAGCCTGAATGTCTGGGGAACTGCTGCCTATGCCCACCTCTAAACTCACCCGTCGAACCCGACGATCTTGCCCTCTTGCTATGGCCCCTATCTTGCTCACGCTCACTTCTTTGTTGTTGCAAGCTTTCCTCTAAGTGCTGAGCATGGGCCTGAATGCGTGCAATATCCATACCGTCCTGAAGGGACGCAGTCAAACATCTATCCATCAAGTGTGGCCCTAGGCCTTTCACAAACCGGTACACTCGATCACCCATATCCGCTACCATGGCTGAAGCATACCTAGCCAAGGAATTGAAGAGGAGACTATACTCTAGAGCACTCATGCTACCTTGCCTCAAATTCAAGCACTTATCGGCTCTAGCTCGCCGAACTTCCGGAGGCATATAGTGTCGGAGAAAAGCATCAAAAAACTCTTGCCATATAGGGGGAGGTGCATTGGCTCCCCATGAAGCCATCCAAACTGTATACCATTGGACCGAGACATCTCTCAATCTATATGACGCTGACTCCACCGACTCGGTGTATGAAGCGTGTATCAATCGGAGCGTCCTCAACATACCATCAATGAAGACCTGAGGATCCTCCTCCGGATTTGACCCAAAGAACTCCGGAGGGATTAAAGTAATGAAATCACGGGCCCTTGCACTAATATCCCTGTCACCCTGCCTCGTACCTAGCCGCTGACTCTGAGCAGCGATCAACTGTGTAAGAAATTGTATGGCCTCTTTGACATCTTGGCCTGAAGCATCTGGGGGAGGAGCTGGAGCTCCCTCACGCTCCTCAGTAATAGGCACTGTCTGGGAGGACTGGGATTGAGCCGTACTCTGGGCCTTATTTTCTTCTACTATCGATGGCGGTGCTTTTCCAGCCCGCTTTTTTGCCACCGTCTTGCCCTTTTTGGCCGCTGTAGCCTTTCTCTTTACAGGCATTCTCTGAAATACACAACACACTATTAAGGAACAAGAACTTCGTACATCATAGCTCTATCGCACGATTCTTATGAAGAAAGAAGGTCATTTATTCCTAAAATGTCTGCAGCTTCCTGTTTATAAGTGTGGCGACCAACACACCCATAACCAAGACTCTACTAGACACGGCTCGTAGACACACCGTAGGACTGAACTGCTCTGCTACCACTTTTGTCACGACCTGACTAGGGGGCCGCGACGAGCACCTGGTGCTACCCCACCCGGGCACCCCTTAACACACATTCACATAATATCTAGGCGATTCATAAATCAAGTCATGCATTCTAGTCATCAATCATATTAGTCCCGTTGGGCGACAATCATCTTGGATAACATCATAGGCATCTATGCCACATCAAATGTACAAGGCCGACGAGGCCAACAAAATGATATAAAAAACATAGGCCGACAAGGCCAAACATATCTACCCACATAAACATGTCTACGAGCCTCTAAGAAGAGTATACATATCACATGAGCGGGACAGGACCCCGCTATGCCCATAACTATATACACAAAAGAATAAGTACCCAAAAGCTATGGCTCCGAATGAAATGGAGCTCTGCTATGTAATCTCTGAGAAAGCTGCTATGGAGCAAGTCTGTCTCCCTGTGCACCTGCGAGCATGACGCAGCATCCACAAACAAAAGAACGTCAGTACGAAGAATGTAATGAGTATGTAAAGCATGATCAATATCGATATAGCAGCACAATATACAACATATGAAGTAGCATAGGAGGGGAGACAATAATATCATCATCATGGCACTTACGTACTTTCCATAGGGACTTTATATTCCTAGTGCGTATCCGCATACATACATCCATATCCGTACTTAATTACCCTCATAATCATTTACATCTCTTATACATAGCACATTCACATATATACATATATAAATAGATACATAGCGTGCCCGACCATAAAGGTTCGGTGTTTCATACATACTTGGCCAACCAAGGCTCAAGGTTATATCTACCTGGCCCTACCAAGGCATCAGGGTTATCCGTACCGTCTGCAGACGTGCGCGCACGTTACGTAATCATATACATACTTTATACATATACATATTCATATACATATATTCTTACCCGGCATCATAAGCTCGGGGTCTCATTATAGCCCTTCATAGGCACATATACATCTAATAGCTCATAAGCATCTTTAACATCATTTTTACTCTTATCATCATACTATCATCATCGTTATCGTGACATCTATATTCTAGGCTTACTCGTCATATGAGGAACTTAGTACGATCGTAGTACATCTCAAGCATCGTGAGCTTACTAGCTCGGAAGATCAATCATTCAAGAAATCATAGACTCATAGAGGATTTAGACGTTTGGCCAGTGAACCATGCCTTATGAAAGAAGGGTTAGCCTTACATACCTTTTCGTCGAACTATTCTACACTTGCACGTACTCCTTCGGTGCTCACGTTTCTACCTTCATTAAGGTCATACTATCGTTAGAATCGATAACTAACACACATGGCCAAAGCTAGAGAAAATCGAACAGCATCTCCTTTATTTATACAACATTTTTCCATATCGTAATTCAACTCCCAAACATCAACAATACATTCATAATTTCATATCAATAATCATCCACATTATCCACATTAGCAAGGTTTCTCAATTTACTTTCATTTGTCCATGTTCATGGTCACAACACCCAACTTCGTCCATTCATATACAATGTCTATTTCATGGTCTTAACGTCATTTATAACACATTCACGTCACAACACAACAACAATCATGATTCAATTCAAACTATTTCTCAAAAACGTCACTATTCATCATTCATAACCCATTTTGCTATACTCTTCTAATCACCAAGCATTTTAACTCTCAAATACCTTAAACAACATATGAATATCATGAATCTTACCTTAGATGTTGTAGGAACAAGCTTTAGTTGATAATACTCCACTTTGAGCAAAACCCTAGTTTTCCACCATTTGGATTTCTTGACTTGAATGGTCTTTAATGGGTTTCCCTACCCTTGATTCACCTGATTTATGTTGTTGATGGCTTAAAATCCTTGAAAACTTATGTAATAAATGTAGAGAGATGTTTTAGAGAGAAGGGATGAAATGTGGAAATGATTTTATAAACTTGGTCCCTATTAAATAACCCATTCACTGATCTGTCGGGTCCATTATACGGTCTGTATAATTGTTATACAGTCCGTATAATTGACCGTAACACATGCCTTTCCTTCACCCTTCACTGTTACCATTTTACGGTTCATTATACGGGCCGTAAAAATTCATACGGTCCGTATAATTGACCGTAAAATTGCATCAGTGAGCAACCTTCGCTGTGACTGTTTTACGGTCCATTATACGGTCCGTAAAACATTATGCGGTCCGTATAATGTGCCGTAAAACTCACCAGTCCACTAAACTTGTTCTCGTCACTTCGTTGATCTTCAATCCTTATGGAACCTTCTTAACACTTGTTTACCCCTTCATTAGCAATCTAAGCGACGTTATAACTCTTTCCCCAAATTCCCTTAAGTCATCATTAACCCGATACTCATATTTCACTAGTTCATTCACTTGCGTACCAACGGAAGATTTTTCGAGGTGTAACATTGGCCTACTAGTGATAATAAGGTACGTGCCCGCACGATCGGTAATTAGGGTCATGACAGTTGGTATCAGAGCCTAGGTTCATGAATCTCGTTGTACAAGGACGTGTCCAGTAGAGTCTTGCGGATCGGTACGAAGAGCTCTGTACCTATCTGCGAGAGGCTATGGGACATTTAGGAAACTTCCACTTCTTTCATTCTTTCGTGCTACTTCATTCAAATTGGTATCTTGACGATTCCAATTGGTATCTGCAATTCCTTGTCTTATCCTTCCACGAATGGTTGGAACCCCTCCCCTAAACTCTTATGTGAGCGGTTTGTGTTATGGCATGGCTTGGTATGGTACTAAATGCGTTTTCCTGATTCGGACGCATGATCCAAATTCAGTTTTAAGTTTTGACTTGAAGTTTGGTTGTATTGGACTTCTGTTTGGGGGTGAAATAGAAAATTAGACCTCTGTTTGGCATTCCGAGGCCACAGGTGAGTTCGTATGGTGTTTTTATGTCTTTGCGCATCTTGTGTTATGTTTGTGAGGCTTTGGATGAAATCTTAGGTGGTGGAGTGAAAACAAATTAGAAAAATTGCGAACTTACTGCCTCAGTGGTATCGCTGTAGCGGGTGGCAGCACCTCTATAGCGGTGAGACCCTCGCCGTAAGCGGTTGGTTGTTGTTCATTATGTCCACTATGGCGGACAACGGCCCACTATGGCGATGTCACTATAGCGGGATATGGCCCGCCATAGCGGAGGTCGGATTCTTTGTGGTCCGCTATAGCGGGACCGTCACAGCGGTTGTTTGACTACCGCAGCGGTCGACTGAAAACAGTCAGCCGTGATTTTAACTTGAATTTGTTTCTTCTGGGGGTGAGTTCCCTTGCCTTATCTTATGATTATCTGTCATCTTAGGCTTGAATTAATGGTGCAAATGTATGAGGACTAGTTGTAGAAGATGAGTTTCTATCTTAGCATTAAGGATTGAATAATAGGCTTTGAATAATAGTTTAATTGGTGAGTCTTGCCCATAGTAAGATGGTATTTCATGAAGTAGTAAGTCAATAGCTTGAATCTCTAATGTAGACTAAGATTGATTAAGGATAAAAAGGGGGATCGTTCTAAACAAGAGCTAATAATTTTAGAGTTATGTTGAGGTTGTAAAATGTGAAGTCGACTCGAGAGCTATGTATGAATATGTAAGTTCTAGTGTGCCTAGGCTATGGTTGGATAACAGAAACATAGACTCTAGTGGTTATTGTGTTGCTTACGGCTGATGAGAGATGAAATTATTTATTGTACTATATTTTTGTAATTACCTATGTGGTTATTGAGCTTGAATATATGTTTGTTGTCTAGTGTTCCCGAGTTGTACGACATCTTGCTAAGGTAAGGCTTAATTTCAAGATCTCTGAGTTAAATTCCGATGTATTAAGGTAGTGGTGATCTTAGGTAAATTAGTTGTCTAAGTCAGAAAGGGGTTAAGCATTAACTTGGTGAAGCAGGTGTCTGAGTCCTGGTTTGTTTAGATAGATATGAGGAATGATTAATAAATTGATAGTAGTTGAGATTTGTCTAAGTAGGTTGCGCATAATAAACGAGCATCGGGTTATTTGGAGTGGGTAAGTAGGTATTTAGGGGTGGTGTAGAGTATATTTCTATCGGAGGCTAAAATTCCTCCTTTCCTTTGGGTTTCGAGCTAGGAGTATTGGAAACACTCACCACGTCTTCCTTCTTCTTCCTGACAAACCCCGTTGAGCCTTGTTAGGTAGCCTTACCGGCTACACTCATGTCCTTCTTGACTTTAAGCCATCTTCAATGGCTTCCCCTATTTTCACAAGTTCAGGTAATGACCTTCCCGCCTTTGACGTCATAAAAGTTTGTCTCTTGAGAATGGATTGAAACTAAGACTAGTTCTTCTTTGCTCCTTGGAGGTTGCACCCGAATGGCTTCGACTCTCCACCTACGCGCATATTCGTAGTGGTTTTTGGTAGATTTTTGTTTTACCTTTTCCAAGTAGTACCGGTTTGGTACTGTTTCCACATTAAAACGGAACCTTTCCATGAAGGCTCTAGCCATATCTTCCCAGGTAGTTCATCGGCATATGTTTTGTGTCGTAAACCATTCGGAGGCTTCTCCAATCAAGCTTCGACTAAACAGGCTCATAATAAGTGCCTTATTATCTCGAACACTAACAAATTTATCACAGTAAGCTCGAAGATAGGCTCTGGGATTGCTCATTCCATTAAACATTTCGATCTTTGGCCCTTTGAAGCCTTCGGGAAAGTCCAAGCCCGAATGCATACACAGATCATCGTAGCTCAAACCTGTGGCTTTGCGGGTAGCTCTTGTGGATTGTTCTAACATTTCGGTCATTTTGTGCTCCAGTTCCTTATCAGGCCTATCCTGCTCGGCTCTTCACGCCTCTTTCGGCTCTTCATAGTAATCAATCTCTTATTGATCCGATGAGAAGGCATTTGGGGTGATGGATGTGTAAAAAGAGACTTTTTGGTGGGTAGGATGATTTTTAGGGAAATGGGCGGCTTTTGCTGTTGGTAGGGAAATTATGCTTGGGCGTATAGTGGATCTAGGGTGGGTGCCATGTGGTGCTAGGTAGGAGGGAACTGAATGAGTGGTTCCTGGAATTCGGACAACGTTCCGGGTAGTAGGGTGTCGTATAAGGTACCAATGTGAGAAACAACAATTAGGTTTTGGGTAAATGGCATTGTGGTTCCAATGGGCTAGGTGGGGAAGTGATCAGGTAGTGGTGAGCTCAAAGATGGAAAAGGCGGTAGAGGCCTCCATGCCTCAGTGGGCGCCTCTTTGGCAGCATTGGCCATGTCGGCTCTTGCGACCTTTTCTCTTAGGTGAGCAACTTTCTCAAATAGTATCTTAATAACGTCCTCTGAAGGTGAGGATTCTTGCAATTCCAGTGTGGGTGACTCCCTAATGGTGAGTTCAGTCAGATTTTCTTCATTTTCCGATGTACCAATAATTTTTGCTTTGCCTTGGCCTTGTTAGGACAAGTATGCTATTGCAGTTTTAGATCCTGTGAAGTATGCCAGTGTGAACACAGATCAACTTTCACTTTCCATAAGAACAGAATAATCATATGTCGTGAAATTATGATACATTCAATATCTTTTTATGAGAAGTTTTACTTGTTATTAAGTAAGTATGAGTTGTTTTGATGTGTTTTGTTTTGTTTTAGGTAAATTGAGGAGTTAAAGGACAAGAGCACAGAAACTGCAAGATTTGGCATTGTTATGAAGTTTTACAGGCCGTATATAATTATACGGACCGTAACCCTGGCCTTAATTAGTGGAGAAGAGAAGCAGAATGTTGAACTTGGAGGATGCTATTATATGGGCAACTTTCACGGGACCGTATAATATTATACTGGCAGTGTTGGTGATCGTATTTAGTGGAATTAACTGAGACAGAAAGCTAAGTTTGACGATGAAGTTTCGCGTTAAAGTTTCAAGGACCGTAAAAGTTTATACGGGTCGTATAAGGCGATCGTGATTCTCACTGAGGACTTGAAGAACTCTTGGTTGTATATACAGTCCCTATTTTATTATACAGACCGTAACATATGCTATCATAGACTTAATTGCAAATTTGTAATTTTATGTTCTTGGAACCTTACAAATAGTTCATTGTAGGGTTTTATTTATTATCAGTTGTCATTTTTAAACTATTATTTCCTAGCATTAAATACTCGTAGCTTTTGAAGCTTTTTGGAGAACAAACAATTGCAATTACTTTCTTTCAATTCCAATCAATCAAAAGTAAGCTTTATGATTTCTATTATCTCTTCCTGTTCTTCGTCTACTATGACTAGCTAATTTCTCTACTAAGGTTGTGAACCCGAGGATGGGTGTTTTGTGATTGGGGATTGGGATTGATATACGCATAATGGATTATTAGGTTTTAGTCATTCTTTGTTCTTCATTCATAATTGATGGTTGCAAACATTGATTAAAGCCATAAACTTTGCTTAACTTAGGAAAGTGAGTTGGGTTAGGTAAGGATATATAACAAGAACTCAAGGAGTTAACTCTTGTTTAATAAATTCACTTAGGAATAAGAGGAATTTACTTGGCACAAAATAACCGTTCTTCATATACGCTCTTTTATATTTGGGAAGATCATAAAGAGAAATATTCTTTAACTGTTGGAAATATTAAGGATTCAATTAGAGGTTAAGTGCATTCTGATAACGATCCATTAGAAGTATATCATGATCAATCATCACAACCTACACTTTATCTAAAAGAGGACACAGCCTTGGTTTCTTGTACTATATATTATAATTCAAAGCAATTATTTAGCAATTAGTCATAAAAAATCAATCTTCTATAAACTCAACGGAATAAGAAATTAGATCTTAAGAAAATTCTCTATGACTTTATTAACCTTTTCACACCATATTTCTCGTGGGATTCGACCCCAACCTAGTTGGGTAACTATATTTGACATCGCCCGCTTTAAATCACTTAATAGGTGTTATTTGAGCATATGAAATAACTCATAGGTAAATGATGTTAGTACGTCAGGCAATAATATGTAAGGCAGTCACCACCCAAACACGGGTCTTGCGGACACCTACCATATAACAAACCTAGTAGGCGAACCTTGCCAATAACCCAACCCTTAAAACATACGACCACCATCTGTAAAAATTTACAACATTTAAAATAAAAACTTCGTACAGACTCTATTCTAAAATACAATAAAACTGAAAAGAAATTCCCGAGATCTAGTCTAGAAAAGTACAAGAGCTCCTAAATTACAAGAAGACAAAATAAATGACACAAGCTCCGCCAGGAGTGAGATAGGCAAAGCTGTAGGAGAATATCCGATATATCCACGCGATGAAACTTCAGCCAACACCTGCAACGCATCTACACCCAAAAAGGGCATAGCAAGAGTAGTATCAGTACACCACACGTACTGGTAAGAATCATAGGTCGACTAATATTAGTTCGCGCAATATGATATAAAGTCAATAAGATAAGCAATTAAGTCCAGGAACCTCAAGATTCTAAGTAAAGATTACTACAGCATTAACTCACGTACCATGCTGTTGTCGAAGCTCACTTCTTTTACTCCCAAAATATAAGGTATTCTATTAAATTATAACCATTCCCTACCTTTATCCAAACTAGTAACTCTCGCTCTCCCACTCACCATATGATGTACTCTTACCCTTGTTGCTAACGGAGTTCACCTGCTCATATTAATACTATAATATGCTGTAGCCGGGAAAATAAATCACTATCTGACAACCAACACTACCTGCCTTATGTAACCCCCTCTCCACCAGACTCTTAAAAACATACATGAAGTAAACGAGCAATGTTAACGACAGTAGTGCACACATGTATAACGTAAATCATGAGATGTAGTGAAATGCAAATGTGATGCAGGGCCCAAACACACTGCACATACACGCTAGGTGATGTCTTAACACTGTACATACATGCTAAATACGATCTAAGCATGCATTCTCCCATCAACTCTAGTGTATATACGATTCGATAATCAAAGTCTAACTAAAGTAAACCATAACTTACCTCTTTGACGAACAAATATTTGATTCTCCAGGAATTTCTTATCTGCTTAGCCTTTATCCGATTCCATGCGTGATAATGTTCATAGGGAAGGGTGGAAAAGAAATTAGAAGGGTTTTCTTTTTCTTGGGGTCCATGGTTTTTCTTTCATGAGGAACCCTAGGACAGCCCTTGAGAGTCTTTTGTTGAAAAGGGAGAGAAAAGTAGACTAAATACAGAAATTCGGGCTACTGTTCCACGTGGACCGCTGCGGCGGCCTCTAAGCCATTATAGCGGTACTGCTATGGCGGTCCACTTTATTTTCTGGCCCGAAATATCCAAATCCTTCCGAAATAGATTTTTCCCACTCTTTAACTCTTAAAACACATCATGAAGCTTATTATTTACAATCCTTGACCTTGAGTGGGCATGGTTTCGTGAAATATTAAATAACGACTGGACGTGGCATTACAAAGGCAAGATATCACATAGAGTAGGCATGTAAAGAACGTAGCACATAACAAATCATATGTTTGATTCAAATACTTGATTTATTCTTCATATCGGGGTTTCAGGTATTTTGGCTCTTTTTTGGTTGAGTTATGTAGGTCTTGGTTTGGGTAATTGGGATATGTATTTATATAATATAGGTACTGAGTCTTACGTAGACTGCTTACATATCCATCCACGAGGAATCAAGCCCTCCCGTAGTTCGGGTGACACAAATAATGAAACTCCCACTTTAAATCTACCCAAAACCTTCCTAAACCAGGCCTGATAAGGGCTTTCTGTGTATCCTTCCTTAGGACATCGGGTCGGATGTAGTTTCTTTTATATATAAACAGGGGGACAAATCTTTCAAAACAAAATATGGGATCCCCTAATCTACCCAAAAGTGACCTCTTTTTGAGGTCGAAGCGGGTTGTCTGTCCTTTCAGCCACATCTTTGGCCAAAGGTCGTACTTTCTAATACTCAGGCAGGAGTACTACCCAAATCCCACCCGTATGAACCAAATGCCCTAGCTCAAACTTGAAAGCCTCGGACTCTTCAATGTCCTGCCTCGATGCTCCAGAGTGGAAAAGAAAAATCCTTCTTTGACTCGTTACCGCAGACGAGGTCTTCTAAATAGCCATAATTGGCTGGATCTTCCCCGTGCTTGCCAATTTCAGGAATATGCTTGAGTCCCTAAAGATGGTGAAGTCATAATTCCAAATATGGGTGTCCAAAGTGATCCCTTCATTTGGGGAGACGGTATTATAGACCCACAATGACTGGGGTCCCCACAACTTGTGGATCGTCATGTGATCGATCAATCTTATGATTCTTTTCCTGAAGGCCAGGCATTCATCAGCAGTGTGGCCTGGTTGCTCTTCGCGTAAATTAGAGCGCAGGATGACAACCTCTCTTGACTAGTACAAGTGGCCCCCATACTCTTAATTTTCTCGAAGATTTCCTCACATCGCATATGTTTCGATGAGATGCGGTAAGGGAAAGGGACAGACTTGAGTGCAATTACCCACCAAGCGTGTGACGCCGGGCAGACAAACTCTATTTGTACTTTGGGATTTTCCTCTTGGTTTGTGGAGGCAACAGACGTGGCCTCTTTAGATGGCTAAGTAGGCTCTTGCGGGTCTAATTCCACTTCGTAGTCTTCGGCTTCTTGCCCATCAAGCATAAGTATGTACCTGTGGGAAGTTTTTTTTTTTTTTTTGTGCAGGGATTCCTCTTGATGATGCCTTGAACAAGTAGGCTCCTTAGGCAGGCTTTCTGCCAAATCCATCAACCCGTCGGCCTCTTTGATTTTGGCTTTGATCGCCTAGATTTTTCTTTCCAAATCTTGAATCTTCGTATGAAGAGATCCTTTGATTTCCCTTTTGATAATAGTGTCCTTTAGTGTGTTCATGGCAACCTTTTAGAAACATGACTAGGGTTAGTTGAATCAATTGGGCCTTCGAGTTATTTTTGTTGTTTTCTTGATTTTGCTTTGGGATGGTGATAGGTACATGAGATCAATCAATCATTCAAACAAACATATGAAACACAAAAGCACATAGCAATATATCAATAAGCATAAATATACTACTTGCGTTCCTAAGGTTTTGTAATCGTTTGAAACAAAAATCTGCCATTTGTACCAAACTATTGCCCCCATAATCATAAATTTCATTAATAATATTAGTCCCCGAAGGGGTACAAAAGATAAATAACGACAAGACAGAAAAATAAATCAGCAGAAGTATAATCCAATAGCCGATGATAAAGCCCTATCGGTCCTCGCCCCCTTGGCCTTTCGGGGGGCGGTCTGGATGTGGAGGTGAGTCAATGTCAACAGGGCATCAATAAGAAGCCCTTTCTCTATGAAGCACATCGGTGAAATATCATCCAAAATCTTCTTCATCTGATCGTTGAGCTCTATCAAACAGTCATGGGTGAACTCCAACTCATGGTTCAAGATTTCTATGGTAGCTTGATCGTGCTCTATTTTTTCCAAGCACTTAGCATCCCTATCATCGGCCCTTCTTTGGATCAAGCGACCTCTAATCTCAGCTTTGGAGGCCTTGTCTTGCACACAATTGTAGAGGATGGGCTTAGGAGCGATAGTGTTATATCCTGTGTTTTCACACGTTGGAAAAATTTAGAAACAATCTTGACTTGTAAGAAATAAGGTCATAACTAATTTTTACTTGACATAGGAGTTGTGTATGAAAGAATATTGTCGTGGAAGTGTGGGATAAGGCTAAGGGCAAAACGTGGAATTTCAAAAATTAGTTTCGGGAATTGCAAAAATAAAATTTGTAGCCAATTGGGCTTGCAAAAATAAGAAGCACAATGAGGCCCATTTCTTGACAAGGGTGGCCGGCCAACATGGCCCAAACCCATGCCTTTAAGATATTTCCCATGTGCTAATTAGTGAATATTAGTCTTTATCTCTTAAGAAGGTTCAAGAGAAAAATAAGACAAGGAAAGAAAAACAAGAACAAGAGCAACACTAAGAGACCATTTCGGGTTTGGCATAGAAAAATTAGCCCCTCCAAATCTTGCCTCCAAAATTATTTTCTTGTTGGAATCCTACTAATTCTAGGTCCCTTTGCAACTTGGTGTAGTTGGTTTGGAAGGAAGAAGTCTTGTTTCTTCAAGTTGACCCTATATTCAAGTGTAGAAGATTGAGTAAAAAGGTAAGAATTTATCCCTTATTATTGTGTTATGAAGTATTGTTTATGTTGTAGTATGTAGAAATGAATTGATTGTATGGAAATATGGAAGTTTGCAAAGTGGGTAGGAGATATAGTATATGACCGTGTGTATATATGTTGTATGATTATGGTGAGTTTAAATTATGTCATATTCTAGTTGTGATTGTGGTAAAATGCATATTGGGAATGAAAGTTGAATGAATTTGATAGAAGTTGTTAGTGGGGTGTTTGGCCGTGTGGATTGGAGTGTGTGGAATGGAAATGGATTAAGTTTGTTTAATGTGTTATTATGATACTTGCAATGTATATGGAGATAAAATGATATATGTTTGTATCGAAATGGAATATTGAAGCTTATGTCGTTTTAGTACGATTTTACGACATTATGAAAATGAAGTTATTAGGTTGCTAATTATGACAAGTATTGATGAACTTGGAAGAAGGAAACATGTTATGAATACGTATGCCAAAGATTAGGAGTTTTGGATAAATTATGACTTTGGCGGAAAGTTTGTATATTATGTATATCGTGTGTATAATTTGAGGAAAACGATATGAAATGCTTCTAAACTATGTTGTGGTGATATAGATTGATAATGAATGTGAAATCGTTAAGATTAGTTTGAAAGTTAAGGTTAAAGTAAAGGTTATGGCATTATGTCGGCAAGTAGAACTAGTTGTGCCATATTGTGTTTCTAGTGTTTGTTGTTGATGTTGATGTTGTTGTTTGGGTTGTTGTTGATGATTGTGAGCCGAGTTGAATTCTCGGGGGTGCTATATGTATAGGGGAAGTGCTGCCGAAATTTCTGTAGACAAATATGAGTTGAATTAAATTCGTAGAATCTATAGCTTACAATTGGTAAATGTGACCATTTGCAGATTTTCGACGAAACGGAGAGTGAGCTTGGATAGGCTTAAAAAGCTCAAAAGGTATGTAAAGCTACCCCGATCCTTCTTTTGGCATGCCTAAGTGTATTAGGATCGAATTCGGGCCTCGAAAGACTTTCTGCCCCTCGGAATCCGCAAGTGAAAATATCACTTTTTCTTTCAGTAAGATTGAACTCTTTTGGTATGTTATCTTGGAAATTATGCAAACCTTCTATAAACTCCTTGGAAAGCTACAGAATGTCCGTAGAACCTTTATAGGTGATCCCATAAGCTTAAAGGGCGTAATTTGGACCCATCGCCTTGCTTGTCCCGAGGTGGCCCCACTATTCCCGGTTTTGCCCTTAATGTACTTAAGTCTTCTTTTTGAATAGTTCTTAAAAGAAACGTTTTGACTACCATTCTAATTACCTAACAAACGTTGTTTTAAATATTCCATTAAGTCTGATAAATTGTTTTGATACTCGAAACTCATTTACTATGATTTCTTCCGACTTCATTGGATCGGTTTGTCTTTGATATGCCTCATCGAGTCTATGGAAACATTCATGATATTTGAATTGCATTAGTCTCTCACTACTCCATTCGTGGATGCCCCAATGTTTCCCACACTGAGCCCGGGCCAGGATATGTTGTCAAGCGTGATCCTTTGCATTGTTCGCCGTACCTCGATGTGAGGGGGCAGGTATACGCGTACATGGGTTTGTGGAGTATGTTGTGCCATGTACGCTTGTTCTGATATGATTTACTATGGCCATCTGATATGACATATTATGTTACGGGGTTATGCCCCTATTATGATTCTTCTGTGTTGTGGCACCAGCGTCGGGAGGGTGGCCACGTTCTGTCTGCCGAGTCCCTTGGCAGGGGCCGGATTTGATATGACATATGTTTCTATACACACTCCGCATGTTTGAAAATATATATCTGATACTTTGTATTTTCTGTTTACTTTCTGTACGTTCTATACCAGTTATGATTTTGTTTCTGCAACTCAGGCTTTACATATTCAGTACATATTTCGTACTGACTCCCCTTTCCTCGGGGGCTGCGTTTTCATGCCGCGCAGGTACCGACGACAGGTTTGCTGATCCGTCCGTTTAGGATCTCATTCTGCTATTTTTGGAGCGCTCTTTTATTCAGAGCCATCTTTTGGTATAGTCTGTCACTCCTATATATGTATATTCTCGTTCATGGGTACGGCGGGGCCCTGTCCCGTCATATGATTCTGTCAGTCTGTTAGAGGTCTGTGGACATGTTTGTGGGTTAGGGTCTTTCTGTACAGTTGGGTGCTTATGTTGTGTTTGGGCGATCCCATTCGCCGCGGCGGCCGGTCCGCATATATTTAAATGTTGCTTTGTTGGCCCTGTGTGGCCTTTGTTGGTATTGTCTACGTGCAGGGTATATGGGATAGTCCGTAAAACAAAGGAAACTCTGCCGAAATTTTTCTGGAAATTACCTAAATTTGAAATAAAGCCTTGTCGGCTTCTGCCATATACTAGAATGCGTTTGAGTGCCCAGATCGGGCACTAGTCATGGCCTACGGGGTTGGGTCGTGACAGATAGTACCTTGCATGTCGTCCCCCAATTAATCTATGTACTCTTCTTCACAACCCGGATTAAACCTATTGAGGGCTAAAGTATTTGGGCCCCAAGATATGCGACCATTCCATTCACGAACACAATCCACGGCTTGTTCAATCTTGTTACAATTATAGTCAATGATAAACTCTCCTAATGACTTGGGTCTTACTAAATTTCCTCAAGACCCTAGAAGGTGCATAAGGGAGAATCCCTCGAATTCCCATGAGTGGTATGAACGGGCATTTCCTTCCCTTAACCACATTGGTGTTGGTTATGAAGTCATTGAACATCCATTGTATGTCATCCTCCCTAATTCGGGAAAAAATAAAGGCCCAACCTTGCTTGGTTTAATTCTCGAAGTTGGGGCAATAGTTATGAAGGTTGTTGTTTTCTACCGGCCTAATCAAATACTGGTTACCCCCAACTTTGTTTAGGTGCTTAAGGATCCACCATTGTAGAAGTAGGTTGCATCCTTGGAAGTACCTCAGGGCTCGGTACATATCGACAAGGATGACGGGGGTCAATTCAAAGTATTTGGTTTCGTCATTTCGGGTTATGTCATGATAGATAGAAAAGGTGACTGAGATTATTCGGGTGGCTATGGCTAAGGTGCCATCATTGGGGCGACCATGAGTCCCAAAAAGCAAATGGCAAAGGCTAAAGGTTAGGTGGCTTCCCACTCGTCATAGGTTTGGAATTCGTCTAGAAGGTATGGTTGGACCGAATGTCCAATTGGCATGGGATAAGGATAACATTTTCAAAATTTGTTTGTGGGTGGGCTTTTCTAGGATTAAGACATGGTTGTCGGGTTTCTTTCTTCTTTTCAGGAAAGTCCCCACACTATCTATGACATCTCTCAAGTCCTCTAAAGTGGGGACCATCTCCACATCATCCCCAAATCAAAAAACCATCCTATCTCGGTCCTAAAACCAAATAATCACCTCAATTAGCTCCCTACAACCCTTCATCATTATAATAAAGGGTAGGTTTCTAAGTGGTAGGTGATTTTCTTTCTTTCATCCTTGTTCATTCTATCCCACCATAGGTTTAACAAGTCTAGTACCTCAATGACCATGTCAAACTGTAAATCAATCGATATCTACGAAAAGTAAAAGCAAGGTTAATGTCCCCCCCCCCCCCCGCCTCCCCCCCGCCTCCCCCCCCCCCCAAAAGGCAATGGTTTAGCACATAAGCACACACAATGTTTCCATTTAGCACATAAATGAGATGCGGTGTCTTTTTCGAGTCATAGACCTCATTTAACATAAGATAGTCTATCTTATGGGCTTCAGATACGTCTCAATTTTCTAGTTCATCTTTGGATTTGGCTTAGCTCTACATTAGTCATATGTAAGATTGGGTTTTTCGAAAAGACCTTAGATCTATGTGGACTTCTCGGGGTAAACCGTTGTCGATTGTTGGGTGACCGCACACCAAATTTGAGTTCAACATGTTCCAAAGAAGGGGTGTTTCGGGTTCTTTAGTGAAGGTTAGACCGCGAGCCCTGGTGTCCCCTTTTGAAATCATGTTTTTTTTCACGAGTGGCAGAATTTATGATATGAAATGCATGATAGTTTATATTTTACAGGAAAATAATCAAATAAGAAAATGTACACAATTAAATAACTTTTTATTGAAACCCTTATGACTGTTATGGTTCGCTTTTCGCGGGCGAGATTGGCGCTTGGAAAGTTACTAGGAGGTAGTTGGTGCTCGTTCGGACTTTGTTTTGAAAAAGTTGCCACCTAATTTTTAGGAAAATATGAAATTACAAAAACTGGGTTCAAAGGATTTATTCAAATACCTTGAAAAAGCCTTAAATTTTAGGTAAGGGTCCTGGTGATCCACTAGGAAAGTTGTTAGGCACCCTAGTTTTGAGGATCCATAGTATACGGCTGACCTTCGAAGTCCAATGTGTGAATTATTAATGAACTGTTTATATTGTGTTTAATTTCCCGCATTAATAAAATATTTTCATTCAACCTATCTTTGGGTTTTTGAAAAGAATTGAATATATCCCCTTTATATAAGGGTACTTTAGGTTTGGATTTGTAATATCCGGATAAGAATAATTCCCTTTTATGTCTAAGGATAGTATATTTTGAAAAGTGCCAACTCATCTGGATTTGTATATATATATATATATATCCTCTTTTATGTCCATGCATAACCCTCGTATTGTTATTCTTGGTCAGACCATATACTACTCCAAAACATCCCGTTCTAGATCCTCGTATTTACGAGTGCATTTCAATTTATTTGAATAAGTTAATTTTTTTTCTCCAGTCCATATATATGTAAGAAAAATTGGTTTTGGTTTGAGTTGGGCTTGGGCCCAAAATCTGCATTTTTGTTTTATGAAAAGTATTTTAGTTGGAGCTTGGCCCAACGTCTGGTTCACACTTGTTGGATCCTGGGCTAAAATACTTATTCGTTTAGATTGGGCTTCAGCCCGGAAATTGTTTTCTTTTCGGATTCAGTCCGTTCATATATACTTGAAACCTTTCCTTTCAATAAGGTTTGTGGTCTCGAAAACAAAATCCATAACACTTAGGATTTTTGAAATCATTTGTCTTTTAATCAAAACTTGTATTGCAAAAGATCATTTTTGTTCACGAGTTTTCAAAGTTGTCACGTTTATTCCTAGGTTTTGAAAAGTGTTTGGGGACTTAAAGTCTACGAAAAGGCATAAGCACCGTTGTCCTAGGACAACTAGCTCTAATCATAATGGATTTCAATATTAATGTGAGTTTTACAAATTCACAAATACAATACCACATTCTCGAAATATGTACCAAAAATAATTTAAAAAAAAAGGTTAGGCTAGGGGTGTACCAAGCCCCCCTAGTTGACTATTTTAACCCATGGTTGGGCCTTCAACACAATCACATACATATTAGCTTCTCTTTCATGTTGGCCAACTGCTTTTGATATGAAAGAAGAGCCTGTTAGGCCTCAGCCCAACATGGAGGTTTGACCGGCCAAAATATGCATATACACAACCTGTATATACCAGAGGACAGATGCATACCTACACAGTTAATTCCAGGAAATGGGCCTGCATGCCCAATGTAGCTTAAGCTTTCTTAATAGGCTACCCCGACCCTTTTGTCCCTTTGCTTCAATTCTAAGTGTAGATATAGGCTTCCTATGTATACCTCAGATGGGCTGAGCCCAAACCTCCTCTAATCCTTTGGATTGCCTAAGTATTGAAACCTATAGACTATTTATCTCTCAAATGGCTAATATCGTCACACCTTGAAAATTTTCGCGTCGTTTGCGTTATAAGTTAACTAATATAAGCCCGGAGAGGTTATGCAACCCTTATAAGGTTAAGGAAGACTTCTAACAAATTCTAAGCAAATGTCTAAAGTTTTCGGGATAAAGCAAATCGAAGAAATTACGCTTGTCGAAACTTTGGGAAAACTTGGTAGAATTTTGGACATAAATTTTTGGTCGAACTTGAGAGAGGTATATCTCCTAGAATATGAGGAGTTATGGACAATATAACTTATGTAATTTCAAGTTCAGTGAGTCTTCTTTCTAATGTAATTGACAGATCGCAATTGTGAGAAGCACGGGATAAAGTACGGGATGAAATAATGGGACATTCTTTGAAGTACGACCTGCACTTTTTTGTCGTGCTTTGCCCGGAATTTTTAGAAACTTTAAAGTAGGTGGACTTTTTATTCTAGCCTACAAATAGGTTTTCCTACGACTTGGGTCAAAATTATTCATCAAAATAAATCCCTAGTGACCTTCTAACCTCTCTCAAGCATCTATAAACATCCTTAATCAAAACAAGATGAGATTAAGCTATAAAATCCTCAACTAATTCATAAGAAGTGATTGTTCTTGCTTCTACATGGAGTTGTGGTGGACTTGCTCGTGAAACAAGTGGTGTAAGTTGAAGTTCTTCAAATATAAGGCATGTTCTTCATTTTGTTTCTTATGTTGAGTTGATTTGAAGGTTAAACAAATCTTGTAACTGAAAAGAGTTACAGAGAGGAAGTCATAAGTGTGTTGTAGTTGATGGCTATGGATTGAATTTGAAAAGAAGTTTTGGATGGATTTAAGTCTAGTTTGAACATAATTTCTTGGATATGATATTGTTGATGTTGTTATTGATGTTTGGGAGTTATTTTTGAGTTTGATGGAAGTAGGTGATACAAAGTGAAATGCGGCTCAAATTTCGTTAGCTTACCTAATATTTTAGTTTGATCTTATAAGTATTTCAATGACTTAACCCTAGTATGAATCATCTTGAATGTAGATTTGCAAACTCGGGAGGATAAGCATGGAGTAGTAAGGATATGATGAGGTATGTCAAGGCTATCCTTTTCTTTCTTTTGGCATGATCCTTATGAACCGAACGTACACGTATGTTAAACCATAATGGTCCTACTCTTAGAGTTAGGGATGACCCATTTGAATCATGCTCCACAATGTATCTTCAGAAAGTCTTTCTTCAGATTCAGTATAATCTTTAGAGTTACCTATACTCTTGTCAAGTCTTGCATTGCATTGCATATGTATATATATACAGACCTGTGACCCCTCAAGTGCTATATGCGCGTATGTTATGTATTATATATATATATATGTGTGTGTGTGTGTGTGTGTATGGGTTATGGGAAAGGTAACGATGTTATATACGCACTACCACCTGATCGGCTGGTCATATGATGATTCGACGATGATGATGCACACAGAGGCCAATACGATACGATAAGATACAATATGATATGATAGGATGCCCACAGAGGCTTGACAGACGTTATATACACATACATATATGTATTACCTCAAGTATGCAAGCACAGTATTTATGTATATATTGGCCCACATAGGTAGTTCAGACAGACAGGTTGCATTCACTTACCTTATAGTTTCTTATGGCTCTCTTATGTTACTCTCATGCCTTACATACTCAGTCCTTTGTCCGTACTGACATCATTTTGTTTGTGGAAGCTGCGTTCATGCTCGCAGGTAGATAGGGAGACGATATATTTTCTTAGGCTGCTATCTCAGTGTTGGTACAAGAGCACTCCACTTGTTACTAAGTTGTAGTTAAGCGTGGTATGACTCTATTATGTATACATATATATATTAGAATTGCGGGGTCCCGTCCCATCCTTATTATGTTATGTACTCCATGTAGAGGCTCATATATAGATTTGTACAGCTAGATGTCTTATGACCTCTTCGGTCTATATTTTTGTTATATCCTTTGATAGCCTTGTCGGCTTATATATGAGCACAGTTTGATGATGTACGTTTATATGTGCAGCTTTATAGGCATGTTTCCCTTCCAGTTATGATATTTATGAGTTAGCTTTTTGGCTCACTCAGATATGACTGTGAGATGTACGTTTTGAGGTGGTAGGTAGATTAGCTCCGAGTGCCCGTCATGGCCCTCCGATTGGGTCATCACAGATATACACTTCTTATATAATTTATGCACCCACATATATATACACAATATACCACTTGATATACACTTTGACATGTATATCAAGTGCATATACCTGATATACCCCTGTTAAGCCTACATCTTTTGTGAAGAACATCATGTATATCCTATGCATATCATTTTTTAAGCTTAAACTAATTCTTAAGAAAACCACTTCTAATCATTAGTTAATATTGATCCTTATTTTTATTCAACCGTGCTAAGTTGGGTTGAAATCAACTCCTACTCCTCCAGGCACAATCTTTTAATTACCCCTCTTGTCTATTGGTGACACTGTACCGGACCTGGTTGCAAGCAACTCTTATTTCCTCCAAGTGCCACCTTAATTGTTATGTCCCGTGTTTTCGTGTAATTGGAAATTGAGAAATAATTTCGACTTGTGTGTTATAAGGACATAACTTGATTTTGGTGAATATAGCTATGTTGGTTATGGAATTCTTAATGTTGAGACATTGGGGAAGGCCGAGTGTAAATTTAGAATTTCGGAAATTAGTTTCGGGAATTACAAAACGGGACGTTTAGTGGATTGGGCCAAGAAAAATGCAACACAAAAATTGAGGCCCAAATCATTGAAGTGGCCGGCCAAGAGGCAAGCCCAAGCCCACTTTTAAAGAGTCATGTGCTATGCACATGACTCCTATTTGGATATATATCATGCTAACCTTAGTAGATATCAAGAACAAATCACAAAAATTCTAGAACACCCAAAAAAAGGCATTCGGCCGTGTAGAAAATAGGGGAAAAAGAAATAATTCCCAAGCCTTGTGTTTGATCCAAAAATCTTGATTTTCACATAGTTGTAAAGTACTCAAGACGCTCTCCGACGTGATACAAGTAGTTTGGAGAAAGAGCGACGTTTGCGACAAGTCGGAAATTCAAGAAAAAGGTAAGATTTTTATGTTTTAGTGTTATGAAATGGATGTATATGTGTTAGTGATTGGATTAGTGTGAAGATTGTGGGATGAAGTTGTGTTTGTGCATGGTGTGTGTGTGGAAAAAAGGGTGTGTTTGGCCGTGAGTTCCATGTGGTGCAAGCCATAAGAATTTTATCTTGTTTAGTTTGAATAATGTGTTGTTGTGATCTTTATGTCGTAAAGGATCGATTAAAGAATTGAGTTGGTGCTAGAAAATAATTTCGGACGTTATCGGAAAGCGTATACCTTTGGTATATTTGTGTATATCATAGTATATTTATGACACTAAAGACCTTAAATAAGATTTATGGTTGATGATAACGAATTTGGAATGAAACGACGCAAGTTAGAACGTTCGTCGTAACTTTTGGTGTTTTGAATGAAAATTGGAAAGTAGTGAACTTTGGGGATGTTTGTATGTGATTTGGAACTTGTATGTAGTGTGTTTGAATAATTGGGAATGAGTGAATGAATGGACTAATGTGGAAATAGATTTGGAATTTTGAAGTTGAGTCAAGAATTTGCCAACTTATGTATTAAAGTGAAATTTTGAAGTTAATGTAGTATGATTGTGGTTTGTATGGTTTTATGATGTTTGGGCTGTTGTTGTCGTTGTATTTTGAGCCGAGCTAAGTCTCGGGGGTGTTAGATTTATAGGAGAAGTGCTGCCGAAATTTCGGTAGCCAAATATAGCCCAAAGACTAAAATGTTAATTCTCATGAATAGTAACTGGTAAAAGTGACCATTTGCAGTTTCTGGACGAAACGGGAATTGCGATTTGAGGAGCGTAAGGCGCCAACCAGGTATGTAAAGCCTACCTATCATTCTTTTGGCATGTCCTAGACATACTAGGTTAAGATCGGCCCCTCGGGAATAACCCTGCTCTTGGAAATCGAAGTTCAAGTTCGAGCACTATTCATTCAGCGCGATTGAACCCTTTTTGTCGCATTTGGTTAAAAGAATGTTCGTACCTCCATAACTTGTGTTGTTGTGTCCGAAACTCCTCGAAACTTCCGTAGATGGCTCTATGGAGCCGAAAGTCTGTGATTTGTGTCCGCCGCCTCAATTTGACCCTAGGTGGGCCCGCGAGCCCCGAGGCTCCCCTTATTCGGTTTGTTTGGTCCGTTTGTGTCCGTTATAATCTGCGACTGTCTGCTTATGAACCAAGGATGTGTTTGAAACTTCTTATGCCATTAACGTACGTTCTGTACTTTGAATGATGTGAGATTTTCGGAAAGCGACTTCTGAACAGTTTTTCTTGCGAATTTGACAGTTTGGAACTTCGTAACTTTTATACGCATACTTTGATCAATCTGATTCCTACTCCGAGCCTTCTGGCGTCAGTTTATACCTACATGTAAACTATATGTTGAGTCCGACAAATTATGTTTGATATACATATGGTTTCTGCACTACTCTGTTCGTGCTGTCTGCTATGACTTCGTTCGTCGGTACCCGGGCCGACTTTGTGATCGTGCGCGCTATAATATATTCGGGAGTTATGATGTGTTACGGTTTCCGAGGCCTCGCCATAGGGCCGGTTACCGTTTATGGAGTTATGATGTGATATGGCATTTGATATGTTCTGATGATATGATGTGTGTGTGATATGATGTGTCTGGAGACTGTACGGAGATTTGAAACCTTCTGGAGTTATGATGTGTTGTGGCACCAGCGTCGGGGGGGGTGACCACGTTCCTAAACCCTATCCATGATTTGATTTGCATACGTACGTTTGCCTTCCGCACAGGTTTGCTTTGTTACGTTGACGTTGTGTTTGTTCTTTCTGACTCCAGCTGTGTTTGTGATTTCTGTACCTTCTGCTTTACATACTCAGTATTTCTCCCGTACTGACCCCCGTTTCTTCGGGGGCTGTGTTTCATGCCCGCAGGTACAGAAGCTCGTTTGGGTGGTCCTCCAGTTTAGGCTACTCATTCTGCTGTGTTGGAGAGCTCCCCTTGATCCGGAGCCTACTTTTGGTACATATCTTCTGTTGTATGTGTGTGTTCGGTACATTTGTGGATGTGTCGGTACGGCAGGGCCCTGTCCCGTCATATGTTCATATGTTCTGCTTTGTTTACAGGCCTGTAGTCAGATTTGTGGGTCGTGGGTCCGGTGTGTTTGCATGTGAGTCTGTTTTGCATTCTTAAGCGGCCCGTACGCTGCTATGGCCAAGTCGGCCTCTGAGTTTGTATGTATGTGTATGTACTTCGGAGCGATGTGCATTCCGCCACCCTTCTGATGTGTGTGTGTGAAATTTGGCGATGTATATTCCGCCTCCTTTCTGATTTGTGATTTGTCTGATCTGTACGGGCGACTGCTTAGGATAAGTGTTCGGTAGATATCTGATTACGATGTTGAGTTCGAATAACGTACGTTGAGTTTGGACGAGGCTGATTACGATGGTTTGGGCGTGAGTTCGTTTGGGGTGTCCCAGAAGGGCACCAGTCGCGGCCCACGGGGCTGGGTCGTGACAAAAGTGGTATCAGAGCGGTTTGTCCTCGGAATGTCTACAGGCCGTGTCTAGTAGAGTCTTGTTTATCGATGTGTTGTGCACCACATCTATAAACAAGGAGCTACAGGACATCTAGGATGTTGTGTTGCCCTTTCTTTGGAATCTTAGATCGTGCGATAGAGCTGTGTTAATAGGGTCATTCTGATTTGACCCGTTGTTGTGTTTGCAGTGATGCCTCCGAAGAAGGCAACGGCGGCCCAGAAGGGCAAGGCGAAGATGGGAGAGACCAGTCAGGCACAACGGGCTACTCGGGCTCGTGTTTATGATTTGCCTGAGGTTACACCTCATTCTGAGGGGTCTGCTACACCCCCATTAGTACAGCCTGGAGCGGGACCTTCAGCAGCTCCAGAGGTCCGTGTACCCGCTCCTGAGACTCCAGCTCCTCAGCCAGGGGCGGAGGATAGGACCCTGAGGGAGGCTGTACAGTTGCTGACCACGATTGTAGCCGGACAGGCTCGCAGGCGCGGGCGGAGGGACGATGATGATGAGGACAGGCGGGAAAGCCTGAGAGTTCGGGAGTTCTTGTTATGCGGCCCTCCAGAGTTTTTCGGGTCTAAGCCCGACGAGGACCCCCATGACTTCATTCGGGGGATGCGGCGTGCATTAGACTTGGTCAGGGCGTCAGAGACCGAGTCGGTTGAGCTAGCTTCGCATAGACTTCGGGATGTTGCCGCGCATTGGTATGAGACTTGGGAGCTATCCCGGGGTGAGGGTGCTCCTCCAGCTATGTGGGATCAGTTTGTGACTGCTTTCACCCGCCACTTTCTGCCCCCAGAGTTACGACGGGAGGGAGCTGATCGGTTTTTGCATCTGCAGCAGAGGGGTCGGAGCGTCCGTGAATATAATTTGGAGTTTGATTCCCTGGCCCGGTATGCCCCTGCCGTGGTGGCAGATATGACAGATCGGATGCACAGGTATGTTATGGGGTGGATCGTTACTTGATTGACGGGTGTATGGCGGTATCATTGCAGACAGATATGGACATTGCCCGTCTACAGGCCTACGCCCAGGGGATGGAGAACCGGCACCGAGCAGATCGGCCCAGCCGAGAGTATGATGGGAGACGGCCCAAGAGGGCCAGATTAGCGGGGTATCCTGGAGATCCACGGGGCGGGCAGCCGCAGTATCAGTCCAGCGGGTACTTTCCTCCGTCAGGCCGGGACACACAGTCTGTAGGTAAGAGGTTTGATGGAGCAGGACCGTCCAGGGCAGACCAGAGTTCCAGAGCCCCAGGTCCTCAGGCGAGCAGGGGTCCCAGTCAGTTTAGGCCACCCATACCCCAGTGTTCGTATTGTGGAAGATCGCACCCAGGTGAGTGCTTCAGGGCCACAGGGGCTTGTTTTGCTTGCGGCCGCCAGGGCCATATCATGCGGGATTGTCTGTGGGCAGGCGGTTCCGGTAGCGCAACACTACCGATGAGATCTGTTGCGGGTTCGCCATCTACCCCTTCGGCCACGCGCTCTACGGGGCGAGGTATGCCAGCACCAGCGGGCCGCGGTAGAGGCCGTGGTGGGGGTTCAGATTCTAGCGGTCCCTCGAACCGCATCTATGCTTTGACCGGTCGTCGGGACCCAGAGGCACCCCCAGACACAGACCCAGGTATACTACTAACCCTTTTGTTTAATGAATATGTGCAATGGTAGGTTTGTACCTCAGTATTATGCGATATTCTTTTTGTGTGTGTCAGTAAAGGTAGGGTAAGAATCTGAATTAATGAAAATATCCGAGGCAGTTATCTGTACATGTGGGAGGAAAATATATGGGATTTGGAAGGCTAGAACGATAGACCACGCAGCCAGAAAAGCAAACGACCTCTTTGGGTCAGAGTGGGACCCGCTACGAAAAATTTCCGAAAAATTTGCTAAGACCCCGTTTGGCCTAAAATTACGTGACAAAGGTCGTGCGGGGCAATTGGCGAAATTATATCAACCCTAACGCGTCAAAATGTGTAAAAGTTTCAGGGTTAAGCGTGCTCAAGCCAGAGCAATTCTGGGATGGGTGACCCCCCTGGGAAGTAACGCAAAATTTTGCACAAGTGTAAGTATGATTAAGGTAAATGAAAACTTGGGGTAACCAAAGGCAAATAGGATGTGTGTGAAGTAATTAGTGCCCTTTCGAGAGTCGCGTGGAACGAGGCGGACTAAACGGGCAAAAAGAAAAAGGGTATAACACTGCTTGGGAAGTTGAATGAACTTGAATAACAGCCAGAGATTTTCTCCAGTAAGGTCCGAATAAGTGTGTGTATGTGTACGTGTATGTGTATGTGTGTGTATGCTTTTCATTCAGTGCCAGGTGGGTTGAGAGCCGAGCCCCGGAAACTGATGTTGTGATAAATAAAAGATAAGCAGTGTGAGTGATTGGAATCCTTGAAGGAGTTGGTACGTAAGACGCAAAGTAAATTGTGTGACGACTTGGTGAGTGAGTTTGCAAATAAAGCGAATTATCATGAATTATTGAAGCCCTAATAGGAATGATTTGATCCTAAATTGACATCCTATCTGTGGCGCTTTTGCATTTCCGAGTCTGATAAGGCTCTGCCTAGTACGCCTCTATATTTCTGAGTTCGACTATGTTCCCGTCCGATGAACCTTTTGTGCGTTTGATTCTGAATCCGTTCCTATCTGGCGCACCTCTGTGGGTCTGAATCTGGATATAAATCCGTCTGATATGCTTCGGTGCATTTGATTTTGACCGCGTGTGTGTTTGATACACTTCGGTTTGACTGGTCACAACTTTGTATGAAACAATCCTGTATATTTGATTCTTATTTCGATATGAGTCCATACGTTTGACTTCAATTGTGAATCTGTTTGGTGTATCTTCGTGTGTTGATTCTGCTTACAAATTCGTCCGATACGCCTTTGTACGTCTAACTCCGAGCCCAGATTTGTTTGACACATTTCAGTCTGTCTGATATACTTCTATACCTTTGATGTTGACTATGAATCTGTTCGATATGCTTATGTGCGTCCGACTTTAGTTCTGAATCTGTTTGGCATGAAGTGTCTGATATGAAGTAAAGTGAGATTACGACGATGCGGTAAGGAAACTCAGGAGTGTGACAAGAAAATGATATTGACTATGATGTCTTGAAAGCGTTCGTCCATTACAAGAATATAGCGTGTGGACCGGTAATCACGTGGGGTATGAGAAAGTGTATTATGAAGGCATTTGAGTCAGTGACGTGAAAATTTGCCCCCTAATGTTGGTAAAGGAGCCATGTCGGAAAGATCAATAAAGGACAACTATCAAGAGAACCCTCCCGGAGTAGTACGACACCCATGAGGTCGATTCAACATTCGATGACGAATGTTCTTAAGGGGGGGAGAATGTTATGTCCCGTGTTTTCGTGTAATTGGAAATTGAGAAATAATTTCGACTTGTGTGTTATAAGGACATAACTTGATTTTGGTGAATATGGCTATGTTGGTTATGGAATTCTTAATGTTGAGACATTGGGGAAGGCCGAGGGTAAATTTAGAATTTCGGAAATTAGTTTCGGGAATTACAAAACGGGACGTTTAGTGGATTGGGCCAAGAAAAATGCAACACAAAAATTGAGGCCCAAATCGTTGAAGTGGCCGGCCAAGAGGCAAGCCCAAGCCCACTTTTAAAGAGTCATGTGCTATGCACATGACTCCTATTTGGATATATATCATGCTAACCTTAGTAGATATCAAGAACAAATCACAAAAATTCTAGAACACCCAAAAAAAGGCATTCAGCCGTGTAGAAAATAGGGGAAAAAGAAATAATTCCCAAGCCTTGTGTTTGATCCAAAAATCTTGATTTTCACATAGTTGTAAAGTACTCAAGACGCTCTCCGACGTGATACAAGTAGTTTGGAGAAAGAGCGACGTTTGCGACAAGTCGGAAATTCAAGAAAAAGGTAAGATTTTTATGTTTTAATGTTATGAAATGGATGTATATGTGTTAGTGATTGGATTAGTGTGAAGATTGTGGGATGAAGTTGTGTTTGTGCATGGTGTGTGTGTGGAAAAAAGGGTGTGTTTGGCCGTGAGTTCCATGTGGTGCAAGCCATAAGAATTTTATCTTGTTTAGTTTGAATAATGTGTTGTTGTGATCTTTATGTCGTAAAGGATCGATTAAAGAATTGAGTTGGTGCTAGAAAATAATTTCGGACGTTATCGGAAAGCGTATACCTTTGGTATATTTGTGTATATCATAGTATATTTATGACACTAAAGACCTTAAATAAGATTTATGGTTGATGATAACGAATTTGGAATGAAACGACGCAAGTTAGAACGTTCGTCGTAACTTTTGGTGTTTTGAATGAAAATTGGAAAGTAGTGAACTTTGGGGATGTTTGTATGTGATTTGGAACTTGTATGTAGTGTGTTTGAATAATTGGGAATGAGTGAATGAATGGACTAATGTGGAAATAGATTTGGAATTTTGAAGTTGAGTCAAGAATTTGCCAACTTATGTATTAAAGTGAAATTTTGAAGTTAATGTAGTATGATTGTGGTTTGTATGGTTTTATGATGTTTGGGCTGTTGTTGTCGTTGTATTTTGAGCCGATCTAAGTCTCGGGGGTGTTAGATTTATAGGGGAAGTGCTGCCGAAATTTCGGTAGCCAAATATAGCCCAAAGACTAAAATGTTAATTCTCATGAATAGTAACTGGTAAAAGTGACCATTTGCAGTTTCTGGACGAAACGGGAATTGCGATTTGAGGAGCGTAAGGCGCCAACCAGGTATGTAAAGCCTACCTATCATTCTTTTGGCATGTCCTAGACATACTAGGTTAAGATCGGCCCCTCGGGAATAACCCTGCTCTTGGAAATCGAAGTTCAAGTTCGAGCACTATTCATTCAGCGCGATTGAACCCTTTTTGTCGCATTTGGTTAAAAGAATGTTCGTACCTCCATAACTTGTGCTGTTGTGTCCGAAACTCCTCGAAACTTCCGTAGATGGCTCTATGGAGCCGAAAGTCTGTGATTTGTGTCCGCCGCCTCAATTTGACCCGAGGTGGGCCCGCGAGCCCCGAGGCTCCCCTTATTCGGTTTGTTTGGTCCGTTTGTGTCCGTTATAATCTGCGACTGTCTGCTTATGACCCAAGGATGTGTTTGAAACTTCTTATGCCATTAACGTACGTTCTGTACTTTGAATGATGTGAGATTTTCGGAAAGGGACTTCTGAACAGTTTTTCTTGCGAATTTGACAGTTTGGAACTTCGTAACTTTTATACGCATACTTTGATCAATCTGATTCCTACTCCGAGCCTTCTGGCGTCAGTTTATACCTACATGTAAACTATATGTTGAGTCCGACAAATTAGTTTTGATATGCATATGGTTTCTGCACTACTCTGTTCGTGCTGTCTGCTATGACTTCGTTCGTCGGTACCCGGGCCGACTTTGTGATCGTGCGCGCTATAATATATTCGGGAGTTATGATGTGTTACGGTTTCCGAGGCCTCGCCATAGGGCCGGTTACCGTTTATGGAGTTATGATGTGATATGGCATTTGATATGTTCTGATGATATGATGTGTGTGTGATATGATGTGTCTGGAGACTGTACGGAGATTTGAAACCTTCTGGAGTTATGATGTGTTGTGGCACCAGCGTCGGGGGGGGGGGGTGACCACGTTCCTAAACCCTATCCATGATTTGATTTGCATACGTACGTTTGCCTTCCGCACAGGTTTGCTTTGTTACGTTGACGTTGTGTTTGTTCTTTCTGACTCCAGCTGTGTTTGTGATTTCTGTACCTTCTGCTTTACATACTCAGTATTTCTCCCGTACTGACCCCCGTTTCTTCGGGGGCTGTGTTTCATGCCCGCAGGTACAGAAGCTCGTTTGGGTGGTCCTCCAGTTTAGGCTACTCATTCTGCTGTGTTGGAGAGCTCCCCTTGATCCGGAGCCTACTTTTGGTACATATCTTCTGTTGTATGTGTGTGTTCGGTACATTTGTGGATGTGTGGGTACGGCGGGGCCCTGTCCCGTCATATGTTCATATGTTCTGCTTTGTTTAGAGGCCTGTAGTCAGATTTGTGGGTCGTGGGTCCGGTGTGTTTGCATGTGAGTCTGTTTTGCATTCTTAAGCAGCCCGTACGCTGCTATGGCCAAGTCGGCCTCTAAGTTTGTATGTATGTGTATGTACTTGGGAGCGATGTGCATTCCGCCACCCTTCTGATGTGTGTGTGTGAAATTTGGCGATGTATATTCCGCCTCCTTTCTGATTTGTGATTTGTCTGATCTGTACGGGCGACTGCTTAGGATAAGTGTTCGGTAGATATCTGATTACGATGTTGAGTTCGAATAACGTACGTTGAGTTTGGACGAGGCTGATTACGATGGTTTGGGCGTGAGTTCGTTTGGGGTGTCCCAGAAGGGCACCAGTCGCGGCCCACGGGGCTGGGTCGTGACATTAATCCTAAGGTTCATTTATTAAACAGTCATTGATTTATGTTGGCCATACTAAACTGGGTAGCAAACAACTCCAAGTCTTTCTAGGCTTCCCTTAAAACATTGATTTTATTAACCTCCTAGATATTTCTTTCATTTAGGCAAGGTGATTCTCAAGCTATCCTAAAAGAGGTCAAATTCCTAATCTATTTAATAGATTTCTATTATATGAAAACATTAGAGCAGGCTAGATTCAAACTCAAAGGGGTCCCAAACATACTTAAAAGCAGCTATAATCAAAAGACTACATTCAGTGAAACCTAGCCGTGCAAGCAGACCATATGCTACCATGTTCAAATATTCATGTTATAGACAAAGGGATAGCTCAAGGCAAGTTTCAGGAACTGAGAATCATCTCTAAGATAAGTTGAACAATTCATGACCCTGAAATTAGTTTTAGACTTGCCTATACTAAAGTGGAGATTCATCAGAGTTATGGTCCACTCTGTTCATTCTTTCAAATATCAAAAGACACAAACAACAAGCAGGATAGCCTAAACTATCCCAACAAGTTCATTTTTAACCCGAAAACACCAATTTTATGCAAGACAAACTCATTTTTTAACACACCCTTTCATCTAATGATGAGAATTGAAGGCCAAATGTGCACATATGCCAAACATATACCCCATAGACTTCTAAGGCATGCCATGACACCTTTTATTTGGAAGAGAGATACTATGAACTAAGTAAGACTAGGTTCACTTCTCAATCTTCTCTTTAAGGTACCTTTAAAAGGATTCCCTATGTCATGTGGTTCATAGCTTGCATATTCACGCCTATGATCCTATCAACTCATCATCAAACTAATCCAAATATACTAAAGTGTGATGAAACTGAGATGTCCATACCAAAATAGCTTAAGTTCTTATCTAAAGTAGTTTCTGATCTCTTTAGTCATAACAAAGTCCTATAAAATCTATATGTTCCAATTTGAGTTGATTTTATAGCATGGTATATGTCAGAATAGTATAGATGCAGACTTCAACTGATAACACAATTTAGGCATCAAGATAGATTGATTTCATAATAGGTTAACTCAGGACAAAGACATAGCAATTTCCACTTGAACATCATTTTCAACCCCTTACTTTGTCTATTGTCAACATATGCTTAAGTATTTGAATAACAACTTCACAAATGACATAGACAGTTTATGCAAAGCAATCTAGGTAGACTTAAGGAATTCACATCATAAACTCAATCTTATGGCTTAAGTTATCCAGGATTAATAAGAACATAAGCAGGGTTGGGGAGGAAACTGGAGCAAACAGAGCTTCCCAGCATCCATACTCCTTAACCTCTTGACTTCAAATTAGACACATTAGCTAACTTATAAAACAACAGACCAGGTTCAGAGCCTAGGAAGGAGTAGAGTAGACTCGTTAAGACTTATATATTCAAGTTAACATGCTTTATCAAAGGATTTAGACACTCATGATACTAACAACCAAATCAGTTTCATTCTTCAGCCAACTAGTTCATCTTAGTCAATATTGTAGGAAGTCTATGTGATCAAGCTATATTCAAGGTCAATACAGGCAACACCATCTTCTTGTGATTCTACATTTATAAGTCATTTTAAACCAATTTTGGTGCTCGAAATGATGCTGACTCAACTTCTTATATTTGTAGTTTCAAACTTAGTTCATTACCTTCTTATTATCAAGTTACTTCATTCAACTTCTTATAACCAAAACCAAGAGTTTAACCAAATGCCTATTCCAGTTTCAAAACTCCACCCAAACCTCCTTGGTTATATCATGTTTATTTCATTCAAGGTGATCAGTTATTAGGAACCAATTCAAACAAATCATAACAGATCTTCATTAAATCATGCCATTAAGGCTTATACTCAAACAAAGATGAACAAGTACATAGGTTGTCTAGATGAATAATAACTATAGCACAACTAGCATACTTAAGCTAAACAGAACACCATATAACATTAAGCTGAGCAGATTATCTCTTTGTTAATGTTTTACCAATCCTAATACTAAAGTAAAAAGCACATCATACAAAAAGCAATTAAACTGAACAAAACATTACTTAAACCCTAATTAGACTAAGCGAGAACGAAATAAACAACAAAAGAGCAAATTACCTTTTGCGAGTGCAACAGGCTTCAAGAAAGAATGTGGACCTCTTTTGTGCTTCCAAAAGTAAGAACTCAGCCACAAATAAAAACAAGCAATTAAAAGTTGAAACTTAAGACTCAAACTTTGAAAGTCAAGTCGAAATTTTAAACTGAAACCTTAATTTTAAGTCTCAAATACTCAAAATTTGGATGTATGTGCATATGTCGGTGTCGGTGTCGGTGTCGGTGTCTCTCTCTGTGTTGTGACTTTGGGGTTCTATTTATAGAACCTCAAATCTGGATAAAACCCTAGCAAATTTTGATATGGGAGTTTGTAAAATTCTAGAAATTTATATGCTTGACTAAGATTAAACGGCTCAAATTGATGCAAAACAATAACAAAGGGTTCGAATTTAACTTCTTTTGGATTTCATATTAAACCAACCAATAGAAAGCAGTGATGCAAATTGGGAAACAACACAAGTAATTAAAGAAAAATAGTTCTTTAACTATGAATCGCAGTGAAAATGTGAAAAAGGGAGAAGAATATACCATGTTTGGGGTGAGATAGGGTGGAAATAGGATGGTACTTCATGAAGCATTAAATGCTTTGCTTAAATCGGCTATACAACGCTTGAACGATGCATATGGCTCTGTAGAATAGCCATTTTTGGCCCAAATGACAAGGAGAGAGAAATAGGAGCAAATGGTGCCGTAGCTAGGGTTACATGCAATTTCCCTTGCTGAATCATGCAATTGCTCCCTTAAATGGGTCCATTTGGCCGATGCCTTATGGCTATATAGGAGGCTTCATTGGGCCGGGTCAGTCCTCTAACGGACCGAACCCGACTGAACTTATATATATGTGTTATGTATATCCACGACGTATACCCACACACACACACACACACACACACACACACACACACACACACATATATATATATATATATATATATATATATATGTGGTATATGCACTGTATTCCGGGTAAATAATTGAACACTATAATTATGAAAGTAGGGGGCTTTTAACTAGTTCAAATTGTTTTAATTAAAACCAAGTTGAACTCCACAAAAATGGTTAAATTCTAATCCACATGCTTAATTACAAAAAATTAAAATACACTTATTTTTTTTATACTTAATTAATTCAAGTCCCTTGACTTTGACTGTGTAGAGTACTTAATAGCCAATTGTAATTGCTAAAAATAAATGACTCGTAATAGTTTTGCTCTTTCTGAGACAATAAATGAACATTCTTGAATTTCTTGAAAATATATGAAAAATGTATAAATGATATGCGGTTGTATTCTTATTGGTGTTCTTTCCAAATGAAATGGCAAAATGTCACCGGGATAATTTTTGCCAAATTATGTTTGACATAGGTGATGTATATTTTAATCCGTATATGGTTCCGGGACTCCGAATAACTAAATAAAACTATCGGAGGTCAAAAATTAGGTGTCAACAATGGTTAGAACCTAGGAAGTCCCCAACAGAGTCGCCATCTATTACAATTCACTTTTACGCAGGTACATAAAAGCTACTAAGAGGTTGTGGACACTATTTGGATTTTATGATTTTTAGAGTCGCCACCTAATTTTGTAAAGGAAATTAGGAAAATCGAGTTAAAGGGTTTATTCAAACAACAGAAAATTCCTTTAAAACAACAGTTCGAGGTAAGGGTTCTGGTGATTTCCCTAGGAAAAGTTTTAAGCACCCTAGTATTTATTTCATGACCCAATTTCTCTAAGTGTGCGGGCACCTACCTTTTCCATCTTGGTAGGCGAACCCTTATCCCGACAATCATAAATATAAGTAAAGCAAAAGAAAATAGAAATAATGTAAATCTTACAATAATAATATAAAGTGCGGAAAGTAGTGAAATAGAACCCCAGTATCCTGGTTTGGTCATACAAGAGCTTTACTAAACTATAAGTCTGACTAATACATAAAAGTCTCAATTCATGTCCGGAATAGGAAGTAAGACAAAGCAATAAAGAAGAGTCTTCGGGCAGCGAACGTCATCATGCTAACCATGAATGGACTCAACAACAATCTAGAAAATCAAACATGAGGAGATGAAGTGAAACCTAGCAAGTACTCTGCATTCATAAAAGAATGCAGCAATTGCAGGTCAGTACAAACAACAAGTACTGGTAGGTATAATAGGCTTAACAAGACTAGCTAATGTATATGAAGAAACTAAATTACGAGTAACACGTAAACAATAAAGTACAAGTCATTACTAAACAAGTGTCTACAACACCAATCACAACCTATGTTATAGCATCTAAGCCCAAATATTCCAAGATTTAGAATAATCACCCAAGATTAAACTATAACTACAGTATCCCGTCTCCATTTAGTCACCTACAAGGATCCCAACACAATCCATATCAAATCCAACAACAATCCAAATCACTCGCAGCACATAAGAGAGACAACAAAATGCAATAGAAATATATGCCAAGCCTCAGTACATCAACTCCAAATCCATCAATCACAGCCATATAATGCATCTACCAATTGGACCAAGTCTCAGAGATTTAAATCACAAGTCCATATCATAATCAACCAAGAGAGATGATAAGATGCAATGCAAGATGTATATGATATGTATGCAATGCATATACTCTGACGACGGAACATCATGTCTCGACAGCACAACCCATGGAGGACATGCGAATTTCATGTATCGGTCACTCCTTACATAGCCCAGAGATGACTCAAAGTGCAATACCAATCCCTCCGCGCACAGCCCAGAGATGACTCAATATCCAACACCAGTCACTTCGCACACAGCCCATGGATGACTCAATATACAATATGGGTCAGATAGATAAGTGTTTCCGTGTCATCACTCCGCATATAGCCTAGCGATGACTTAATGTCCAATATGTCTTGGAAGAATGCCGGTCACTCCGCATATAGTCCAAAGGCGACTCGTATCAATATGTCTCAATGCATATGTATTTCCTTCTCATTTGCTATCATCAGTACCATATCAAGGCAATATCAATATATTATGGAAATGAGTATGAATACAATTCAAATGTAATATCAATATACCAAATCAATCCAAAAAGTACCACACATGGGCACACAAGTAATATTATCAATAAGGCTACACAATAAGCCACAACAGCTTCATAATTCTTTATCTAAATATCAACAAAGTAAGGTACCACAGTATCATAATCACGATATATAACTAACCACCAATATCCTATATCTCAACGTGGCGACGAGCCAACAAGTCCATAGAATAGATAAGCCAACAACGCAATGGGGTGGATAGCCCCAAAATCATACAACAAGGCCAAAAGGTTTACATGCATTCTCCGACAATATCATCTAAACATACATTTCACTAATCGAAGTCTCACTATAAGATAAACCGTTATCTACCTGGAAAGCCGAACAGCAAACTCGAATGATCAAACCATAGTCTTGCCCTTCAGTTGTGACTCGTGATAGTGAAACTGTAATCATATTCGAATAAGGAATTAGAATCAAGAAGAATCAGTACTCCCAACCTTATTTCTATTAAAATCCCATATCCTAACTTATGGAATGGGAAAACGAGCCTTTCAAGGATAAAATAGGAAATTTGAAGGCTAAATATGAAATTCATACTCTAGGTGATCAATTCTCATCAAACATTAGCTAGATTAACTCAGAGATTTGGGAAATTCGGATTCTAGATGAAACCCCCCAAATTTTGTATAAACCCTAACTTGAAATCCCACATATTGGTCACTAGTAATGAAGGAATCAGGCTTATGTAGTTGTTAATCAACAATTTCATACTTAATCAAGCCGAATCCACCAACAATTAAAGGTTTTATGATCAAAAACTCATTAGAGGAAGAAACCCAAAAACCCTCTTTAATCTTCAAGTTAATCATTAATAATTGAAGGTATAAGCTTATCAACAATGAATTCATAAATTTCCTATGGTTAAACCAACAAAGTTCATCATCAATTTGCCATTAGGAAGGCTAAAACCCTTTAAATAAGACACCATAAACACCCCCCACCCCCCATTTTATTCATCATGTTCGATGAATTTACTACCATGGATTCGTACAAATGGAAGGTCAGCGAAGGAATACAGATTGGGGAACTTACCCTCAAGATAAACCGGACCCAGCTATCATCAAATCTCCTCCAAGATGCTAAGGAATTATTACATTATGAATGGGAGGAATAAGGGTTTCAAAAGAGCGTTTAAATAAGAAACTGCTCCGCCGGCCGCTTTTGCGGTCAATAGACCGCCCTTGCGGCATTGCTATTGCAGTTCTACCACCACTATTGCGGCTAGCTGACACCAAAAATTTCTGGTGTCTTCCAAACTTGGAATCGACACCTGGAACTACCTCGGAACCTCCCGGACACAAACAAAATATGCATACACATGTAAAATCAAGCTACAAACTCACCCGCGCATTGGGAATCCTCAAAAGAAGCCTCGTTGAACAAGTCAACCCCCAAAATCCTAAAACAACTCTCCAACTCAAGTCCCAAAACGTAATCGAGTGCATTGGGAACCAAACCAAACCCACCAATCAGTCACAAATGGTCCTTTGGACCACTCAGAATCGACGAATTTTCGAAAAAGGTTTGTTTACCCAAAAGTCAACTATGAGTCAAACGATTTTCACTTAAAAGCCAACTTTTTCAAAAGTCCCATCACAACTCACTCCCATGCCTAAGGAACCCTGTCACATGTCCTCGCGGGTCAAAATTGTACTAATAAAGCTCGGGGACGTGTCAAAATGTAATAACGACCGAACGGGTCGTTACAATTAAGGATCTATAATATACGGTTGACCTACAAGCTTCAAAGTGTGATTAATTGTGATTATTTGCTAAAATATTTTCTTTCTTGCAAAATTGTCATGCCAATATTATAAACTCCATTTATTGGCAAAAGTTTTTAAGGAAAAAGTTTTATCAGGGTTGAAGTCATTTCATGTTCGGACAAAAACATACTTAAGATTTCTCTTAAGTAGAGTTCCACTTATTTGGTCTAATTTCATGAAAGTTTGTGTGTGTGTGTGTGTGTGTAGGGAGCATATCTCTTTTGTAGTAATAGTATAGTTTTTTTTTTGCCAAGTATAAATGAAGAAAGGGTTTTAACCATTTATTTCTTAACTCATTGAAGCTCAACATTCAACCGTCCACAACTTCCAAAGCCAACTTAACCCAAATTAAAGTTCAAGTATATTTCCTCTTGTTTATATCTTTTTTGTCACGCGACAAACTAAGGAGTCGTGATGAGTGCCCGAGCTCTTCTGATCAAGCACCCTTACATTCATACCTGATACTCACTGAACAACATGGTGGCCCCTATATAATTTTTAACTAAATTATACACTTCTACAATAGCAACATAACAAACACTGCGCCAAGAACTTCAACCAACGTATACATATATGTGCAGAAGATAACAGTTCAAGCTGAATAGGTCGCTACATATGCAGTATGATAAAAATAAGAGCCGACAAGACTACATAACTTCCAAACTACGTACAACTGTCTACAGACCTCTATGAAACATAAACTGTAGAGGGGACGGGACAAGGCCTCGTCATACTCATATGTACAAATCAAAAGGGCATACCAAAAGAAACTGCAGCTCCAAACCAAGTGGATCGCACCGACTGCAGTGGAGTGGATATCTTACTGCGTTAGGCTACTAGCCTGACTACCTGAACCTGCGAGCATGAATGCAGCGTCCATAACAAAAGACGTCAGTATGAGCAATGTACTGAGTAATGTAAGGCATGAATAACAACATAATATAGATATGAAAGGTAACGTGGAATAAGAGAGGTAACCTGTCATCTGAGAACGTACAATATGTAATGCATGAATCTAAAAAAAATCATATGTAAGTAAGCGCGCGCGCGCGCACACACACACACACACACACACACACACACACACACACACACACACACAGATATATATATATATATATATATATATATATATAAGTGTTAATGTGGCAGAACGTGCAACCCGATCAATAAATGTTAGTGCGGTGGAACGTACAGCCCGATCCGTATATGTTATTGCCGAGGAACGTACGGCCCGATCCATAAATATAGTGCTGCGGAACATGTAGCCCGATCCATATATCTTAGTGCCGAGGAACGTACGGCCCGATCAATAAATATCATATGTTAGTGCCGAGAAACGTACAACTCGATCCATAAATATCATATGTTAGTGCCCAGGAGCGTACGACCCGATCCATAAATATATTATGTTACATATACATAGTGTAAATATCATGCATGAGAGCCCAAATAAAAGTTATAAATACATCGGAGTGACGTAAGGCCGGAAACCTCCCATTTTCATTATGGAATTATCATCATGCATATATCTCACCTTGAAAGAAAAAAATCATAAGATGAGATTAACATCAACAAATATAATCAATAATCTGGAAACCAGCTCAGTAATCTCATAATGACATTAAAACCATAACTTTGGAATCTCCAGAAATGGGATCATCATAACCATCATCATGGTCATTATAGAAAACATTCCTCTTTAGCATCTTAAGGATTTTGAGAATCATGAACTGCTAGCATTTTCGAGAATAAGGGTATTATAGAAGTCATGCATGCGTTCATAGGAAAAGAATCATGCCTGTAGAAAGAAAGGTAATAGCCTTAACATGCCTGGACACTTATTTCTCGACTTTCCAACTTACTTCCTGTCTTGCAATTTACTTAATATCATTCGTAGTCTTGTAATCTACATATAAAATAATTCACACTATTGTTAGGCTCATCCTCGTATGCTCGTCTTAAGCCTTCAAATTAGGTCCATTTAGAATCTGCCGAAATTTGGGCAGCATCTCCCCTGTTTATATGCCTAGCCTGAAATCATAATATCAACAACCACCACCAACAACAACAATACCAACATCATCAAAACCATTATCCATGCCAATATATTCCCTAAAACATTCCACATGATGTTTTCCAAATTTATCAACTAGCCACCTTGTAATACGACTATTTAATAACTTTATCTCCGCAAATAAACCGAAATTAATATTAATAAGGAGAGATTCATACCTTATTCTCACTAGATCCACAAGATCTTCAATATTTTCTTTTAATCCAAGCTGAAATACACCGCAAAACGATACTATAATCACAATTACACATTACTCGAGCCTCGATTTAATACTCCGCCATTTGAAACCACTCACAAACCCTCAACTTTATGACATACACTCACCCCTATATGTTTGTTGAGCTTTGGGAAATATTTTTGGTGAAAATGAGGGGGGGTTTTCCCCTTATATAAGGTGTTTAAGTTGGTTTCCAGCGACTTCAAAACTTACCCTTCACGTTCGAGGCCTTGGGCTGCGTTCGTGAAGGGTTAATCCCTTCTCCTCTTCGCGGTCGCGGCCCTTTGGTCGCGTTCGCGAAGGGTTAATTTCTGCTCTGGCGGCCAAACTTGTAACTTCCATATCTTTCTACAGCGATGTCCTAACGACGAGCAGTTGGTTGCGTTGGAAACTAGACTTCATGAACTTCAATTTAGGCTTTTTCTTTGCTCCAAAACTCCTCATATACTAAAAGATATTCTTTCTCCAAATTGGACCAAAATTGCCCCCTCATATTTTCTCCAAAGTCCAACAACTTAATTTCCTTGATTGACTTGCCCTCCAATCCTTGCGTAGCCAACACCTAACGAATCACAACATTCCAAACTACGGGGTGTAACATTCTCCACCCCCCCCCCCTTAAAAACATTCGTCCTCGAATGTTGTAGCTTGTGGCCTTACGAAGTTATCGTTGGTTTCTTAAAATATTTGTCTTTCCTTAAACCCTGATCTTCATCTGCTTATAATATGAGCTCTTCGGTCTTCTTTCGTATTTTCCTATTTCTTGCCAAACTTCTCCATTAGTTTCATTTCCTTATTGTTTTTTTTTTTGTAATTAGCCTGTGGTCAGCCGATATCCCATTATTGTCCTGTCCCCATTAAGATTATCCTAGCTCATGATTGTGATGGCTTGCCGCCGATCTGGGAGTACCCTTAGCTGTTGTACCATTTTTACTTGCTCTTTATTTCTTTACTAATAAACAAACTCTCTTGTTCAGACATGGTACCTTGCCTTGCTTGCTTCTCTGGTACTATTTTAGATTATCCCTTTTTGTACTAATTGACCTTATATATTTACATACCATATCATCTACTTTTGATTTGTTGGTCGGACTTCTTAATTCCATACAATATCATCAACGTTCCACCTATGGCAGTGCCCAGATAATTCGCAATAGCATTTCCTTGCTGATGACTTATTATTCTCAGTGATTATTTTACTTCATATTGTCCATCCAATATATCAACAATACCATAGCCAAGAGATTTTTATTCAAATCGGACTCAAACCAGACCAGACTACTTTCCATATTTAGTCTATAACAACAACCGCAACACCATATCTCATATGCTTGTGTACGACGCTTCCTCATCATTATTATTATTATCTCTCATAGCAGAAATATATTCATAACATACTAATAATTACAACTTAAGCTAATTTACCACTCAAAATACCTTCAAATTCATTCTTGAACTTTTTCTCTAATTTTCTCTCTCCAAACCTTAACATGATTACAAAATAAACCCATAAGCATGGAATTAAGATAAAACCTTACTTAATTATAACTTTCTTTCCATATAGCCCTTGATTCTCTTGTACCGATAGCCAATTGAGACTTAATTTAGTCGCTATTCTTTTATTTAACGCCTTATCCTTGTCCTTACCTTATTTTGCTTGTTGTTTCATCACAACGACTGTTTATATGGTTCTATAACATATGTTCTCACATTTGACATAACTGGCGACCTGTGAGGTACTTTCTAATCCCTGATAGCACCGTTGTTTTGTTATCCATAGGCACATTATCTTCCTTTCCTTTGGGGATTACTAAACCTCCTGTAAACACTCCTTTTGTTAAAACTTTCGTCTCTTCTTATACTAAGAATTCTCTTTTTAATAATCCAATTTATCCTTCGTACTTATGTTTGGTCAGCTTGCATGCTATTCTTATTCCTTTTGTTACCTTTCTGGAGTACTCTACTACATATTTAATGTAACCCAAATTTCTCCGGTGTGAGCGATTCGAACCATAGCCTGGAAGCATAATGTATTTTATTGACAAAAACCCTTTGTTTTGTTAATTCTTCATCATCTTATCATGCCTCCTATTCCGTCTTTGTCCTATAATATAGTTGCATTTAGTCCATTCTTACTTTTCTTTAGCACCTCCTTGATATATCGGTGCGTCTCAAATTTTTGCTCATTCAAGTCAGTACATTTCCCTATTTCGAACTTGGGAATATAGTAGTTCATCTCGGAACTGAATCTGTCCCCCCCCCCCCCCCCCCCCTTTTATACTTATATACCAGTAACATTCGCCTACTAACCGTCTCTGATTGTCATCTGGCCAGCTTTAGTGGTCCTCTAATTCTTTTATTCCATATAATACTGGAATTCCTTTCTTCGCATGGTTTAACTTATTTCCTTGAGATTCTTCTTGCTCTTAGTTCCCGATTTATATCTATACTATACCATTCTTTCCCATGATTCCTCCTTTCATTAGCTTAGCTTATATTGTCTCGTAGTCCTACTTAAAGATTTTGCATCATAACCCTTCTAATTCTCTGCCAATTCTTGTTCTCGTCGTGCAATGTTAGTAAAGTACACTTTTTCCTTTCTTCCTTCATCAAAATTTTCATTTCATTTATGCTACTACAACCTGTTCATATTTATACATATCCCTCATACATTCTCCTTATTCCCTTTATGGTCGAATTTACTCCTTATCAAGACTCTAATCTCATGTTACCGATGTTTTGTGTTTTGGTCAGCCTTAGTAGCTTATTATCCTTCCGCTTGTCTATGATGGTTACACAACTTCCTCTTGGAAATTCCCTTAGTCCACTCTTCTTACCTTTGCCCTTATGACCCTTCTTGACTTTTCTTGCTCTTAACTTTGTTTTCCTCTTTCAGTTGATTCTACATAACTCTTTGTTCCCGGATAAGTCACCACCTTACCGCTAGATAGCACCTTAGGAAGAAACTTTTGAATAGTTTTTCCCATCCTCTAGCGCTCTTCTCCATTTGCCATTTTACAGCATTGGCCCTAGAATTCGTGGAATATTTTATTAAAGCAAGAATTCCTTCTATCTCCAAAATTGTATTTTAGGGGGGGATCTTCCATTCTCTAGGTGAACGTATCAATATGGTTTTATATTTATCCTCTCGGACATTCCTTAAGAGCCATAAATCCCTAGATATTTTTCGTAAAATTTAATTATCCCATCTCGGATTACATCCATACCCATCGTTATAATACTTTAACCCTGTTTATCCAGATCTGTTTCCAAGGTCTTCACATTTGTCCTCTATCACATTTTGCCATACTCTATCCTTTCTGCTTACTCACTTTAGAAATTTATCTGAATGGCTCTTCACTGCTACCACTGCCTTGATCCTTTTCTCAAAAATTCCACTTAACCCTTACTAGCAACATCCTTCTCTTACTCACACTTCTCTTCTCCTCATGACATCATAATCTTCCTTCTCTTATATACACATATTCTTCTTTTCCCTGTTACTTTTATATCATAATTAACCTACTTTAACATTCGGAGAAAACCATATCGACGTGTCCTATAGAACTTGCTACCTTAACTTCAATACCCAACTCGATCAATACCTTTAGCATCTCGTAAGATAGATCATAAGGGCAAGCATACTATCGATTAATAAATCTTCTCTCTCTTTGCCTAGTTAGCTAGACTCATATCTCATGATCGTTTAACAATTTCCATTTGTAAGGCTCATATGCTCTTAATTTCCCTCGGGTAATTTTGGTTCCTCATATTTTCATACATCTGAATCTATAGAACTTCTTAACACATTTTCCAAGTCCTTGGTTAGGAACCCCTCGAAATATAGACTTAATAATGATCTCCACTCGGATTTCTACTTTTCTTTCGCTTTTTTTTTTCTTTTTCATAAGCCGACATCACCTCTATTATTTTTAAGTGGCCATCACCACGTCTATCTGAGAAAAATCAAGATACATCTTCTTATAAGGATCCCATCTATCCCTTTTTATTACTGCCTGGTCTCTTAGCACCTATCGTTAAAAATTAATTTGAAGTTCTAATGGCAAACCCAGATAAAACTATGTAATGTCTTTCCCCCACTGCTAGAAAAGTCCTTGACTTCCCTGGTTGGGTAAATACTATCATGACTTCTGAAATTTTCAACATCCAGAAAAGTATCGTAGTCACAAATCAACACACGTGACTTCTTTTCATCCCTAGTCCTGGGGCTGCTAATGGTAACAAAGTGTCTTAGTCGCAATTATCCATAATTACTTTAGTGATCAGCTTCCTCAAAATCCTCATTTGTCAACAATTAGATACCATCCCATAATAATCACACATAACACAAGGAGTTTCAATAAGAAGACCCATATACCTGTAGCTGGCCCGTCCTGGTCCTGATCTGGGGAACTGTGAAGTGAAATATCTCTTTCATCATCCTCCCACCATCTACTCGTCTGCTCATCCTCATCTCCCCCATCATAGTCCGAAGAATATGAATACTCTTGCAGCTCTTGATTGACTGAAGGCCAAGACAGAGGGCTAGAATACTCGGTAACACTCACACTCGTGGCTGCTCTGACATAATACTCAATCACAGGAGAAACTGGGGAACCAAATCTGGTGCAGCCTCAGGATCCTCCTGCTCCACTAGTGTCTTATACGAACCCTCAGACAGGTCTGTCTCATAACTGTCCTCTGACGGATCCTCCTCCATAAGAGTCAAAGGCTCTGGGGGAATCGTCTCAATATCCTTAGAAAGATGTTTCTCAATGGAGTAAATAAGACTCCTTCTAATATTCCTCGGGGGTAGTGCTGGTCTGGAATCTACCCTGGGGGCCTTCCTTGCACCTCTACTATCAGAAATTGTCCTCTTCATCTGTATTAATTTGCACAAAAGAGAGTCAGAAATGATCTTTCCTAGACTTTGGCTCTATCGCACGATCTAAGGTGAGAAGGAAGGTCAATCGTTCCTAAATGTCCCGCAACCTCCTGTTTATAAGTGTGACGCCCTTCACACCCATAAACAAGACTCTACTGGACACGGTCTGTAGACAACCCTAGGATAGAACTGCTTTGATACCACTCTGTCGCGCCCCAAACTGAGGAGTCTTGATGAGTGCCCGACCTCTTCTGATCAAGCACACTTACTGTCACGACCCTAATTACCGATCGTATGGGCACCTACCTTATTATCACTAGTAGGTGAACCCTTACCCGTTACCCCATTAATCATTAGCCAATTTCAACTTCTTTAATCATTTGTTAACAATCAATAGATAAGTGAATGAATGAATAAATAAATAAAACAAGTCATAATTAATAGATAATATAAGTTCGAAAGTCTAAATATTACAACCACAAAATCATAAAGTTATCGTACAAGGACACTAACCAATGATGTCTAAAGAATGAAGTATATCTCAACTATAATAACAAATAATGTCTGGAATAAAAATAGACATCTGGAAAAAGAGATCTTCAGGTGGCATGGCAAGGATAGAAGCTCACCCTCGGATCTGATCGAGCAAACTAGCTTCAAGCTAGAGATGTAATCTGGATGAAATCTATGGAACACAATCTGGCTCAAAAAGGGTGCAGCAAGGTAGTACCGGTACAAACACTATGTACCGGTAAACATCATAGGCCGACTAAGATTAGTTCACACATATAAGTATAAAATCAACAAGATAAACAGATAGACACTTAATATTCAAATCCAAGTCACAGAATATTCTAAAACAGAGTTACAGCCTAAGATGAAGCTTCTAAACCACAAGTCTGTCAAGTTTTAACAATCTCACTTGATAATCACAAGTCCAAGTTCCTTCCCTAGGTAGCGTTACAAATCCACAATTTAACTCAGTCAATGGTCATCATCATATTACAATAGGCATTGAACATCCATACCAAAATACAAAACAAATGAGCATATAATAATGTAGATTAAAATGTGATAATGTGCAATGCAAAATATGATGATGTGCAATGCAATGTAATGCAATGCACTGGCCAAATACACATTGTATACACATGATACTGATGTCATAGCTCAGTAGTCATGACCTGTAGGGGACCCATGGTGTCCATGTACCCTCGTTCCAAATCCACTCCTCGGACCCGAGCCATAAATCCTCCGCCCCGGAAAGAACCTCGGTCACAGATCCATATCATGTACCACTCGTTTCCAGAACGAACCTTGAACAACAAGCTCACAACTAGGCCACATCCTCACCCTCGGTCAAATATGCCTTTTCATATGTATAGTAACACTATCACATCACTCTTAATGATCAATTCATCAAGTACCATGTATCAAATAGCATCACAAGTGCATAAAGAAGATTATATTAACTTCTTCACTAATTTCACATCATAATGTATGTCTCAACATATTCTCGTTCATTAGTATGCATGGACTATGAACAATTAGTAATATAAATGTCAAACACAAGGCATCCTGCCACAAGTCTTTTATGAATCGTTTCTGAACCATTCCACCATGTATGAGTGTATGAATGCATAAATGAGTGTAAACGTGGGAAATCAATGCAAACCAATAAAGCAACATTGAAGGTACAAGCCACAAGTCATATCAAGACTTGGATCAATTCAGCCATGAAATGAATCATACAAACCGTCTCAACCAACATAATAGTCTATGTCCCTCTTTACTTCCATATGTAGCAAGTACGCCTCACAACTAAGTCTTGTATCACCAAGAAGCTCCCTTTTTCTATATATTATCATCAACAGTAAATCATACATCAAGTTTTCATCTACGTACTGTGATAAGTTTATATCACAGTTCAAGTCTAAACTCATTAACCTTCCTTTCTCCGAAGATGTGTTTCACAATAAGAGAGAATTGAGTGCAACACGTATTACAACACAACAATTCAGGTAACAGGTCTAATCAAAATAACAGGGCAACAGGCCACCATCAACAACAATCAACCTAATAGAAATCCATCCTGACTCACCACAATATGAATACAACTACGCCTTCATAATGCTTAAATAACAACGACAAGCCCACATAATCAGAAGTCATACCAGCCTAGCAAATATCAAACCAAAACACCATGTCCGAAGACCTAATCATGCTTTCTCCTGTCAATTCTACACAATACATACGTTTCGCTAATCAAAGTCTAACTAAAGTAAGACATAACCTACCACGAATGCCGAATTGGAGCCACGAACTACTCCACACGAGTATTCTATTTCTGAAGTGCCTCATAACAATCAAAGTCTAACAATATGATGCTAAGTAAGCAACAAATCATGTATTTAAACAAGTACAAAAATTTGGGGTAGAAGACCCACTTACTTCTACCCCTTTTTAATGGATGAAACCATCCTTTAATGTTGAATTTATAATAACTTCTATGTCTACAATCATTACCCTTCAATCCATGGGTTTCTAATCAATCCATGGGTTTTAATCAATTTACCCTTCCAAACAGATTTTAGGACAAAATTTTCATTTTTATTAGAACCCTAAGTCTCAACATGCAATTTCAACCATAAGAAATCAAATTCCTTTCCTAGAAAGTGATAACCACTACATCAACAACAAAATCAACAACCCATCAATTTTTTAAGAGTTTACTAATTCTAGGGTTCTAGGATTGTAGGGTTTTCCCCCACCATTGATGGACCTTAAACTAATCATGGAACTTGAAGAAGAAAGGAAAAGGAACAAATAAGGTTTTCCAAGATGCTTTCACCAATGAATGGAATGAATTTTGCCTCTTTCTCTCTTGAAAACTAACTTTGAGGTCTTGGGAATAATAGGCAGGAGTTGGGGTATTAAAAAAGGGTAGTTTCCCCCCAACGGCCGCTATAGCGATCACCAAACCACTGCAGTGGTACCACTATAGCGGCCCTCTGGTTGCTGCCAGCGGCCAGCTGGAACAGTCCGTACTAAAACGGGCATAACTCCCTTATACGGTGGCTAAACACGATGATTCTTTTTCCTATAGCTTCGTAATTTTGATGCGGATCTAATGGTTCAAACCTCACCCAAAAAAAAGGTTGGATGATCAATTTGGAGCCGCTTCTATCTACAGAACCCAAAACCCAAACTCATATTAACATGTTGAAACTTCGAAAACATTGACACGAGGTCATCCTAACCCGACGTTGACCGTGGCAACTCTAATTTGCTAACTTTACTAACTTCTCAAACAACGACTCAATTTACACTCAACCCTTACGGAAGCCAACCCAATGACTTCATTAAGTCATAGATCATACTAATGCGACTCGGGGAAAGGGTCAACAAGGTTAAATGGGTCAAAACACTATAACGATCGAACGAGTCGTTACACTTACATTCATACCTGAAACTCACTGAACAACATGGTGGCCCCTATATGATTTTTAATTGAATTATACACTTCTGCAATAGCAACATAACAAACGCTGCGCCAAGAACTTCAACCAGTGTATACATATGTGTGCAGAAGATAACGGTGCAAGTCGGCTAGGCTGGTACATATGTTGTATGATAAAAATAAGAGCTGACAAGACTACATAACTTCCAACCTACGTACAACTGTCTACAGACCTCTATGGAACATAAACTGTAGAGGGGACAGGGCAAGGCCTCGTCATACTCATATGTACGAATCAAAATGGCATACCAAAAGAAACTGTTGCTCCGAACCAAGTGGAGCGCACTGACTGCAGCTGAGTTGATATCCTACTACTCTAGGCTGCTGGCCTGACTAACTGAACTTGCGGGCATAAACGCAGCGTCAATAACAAAAAGACGTTAGTAGGAGCAATGTACTGAGTATGTATGGCATGAATAACAACATACTATAGATATGAAGGTAACATGGAATAAGAGAGGTAACCTATCATCTGAGAACGTACAATATGTAATGCAAGAATCTAAAAAAATCATATGTAAGTACGCGCGCGCGCGTGCACACACACACACACACACACACACACACACACACACACACATATATATATATATATTGTTGGTGTCGCGGAACGTGTAACCGATCCATAAATGTTAGTGATGTGGAACGTACAGTCCGATCTATCTATGTTAGTGCCGAGGAGCGTATGACTCGATCCATAAATATAATGTTGCGGAATGTGCAACCCGATCCACATATATTAGCGCCGAGGAACGTACAGCCAGATCCATAAATATCATAAGTTAGTGTCGTGGAACGTACGACCCGATTCATAAATATCATATGTTAGCCCCGAGGAACGTACGTCCCGATCAATAAATATATTATGTTACATATACATAATGTAAATAGAATGCATGAGAGCCCAAATAAAAGTTATAAATACATCGGAGTGACTTAAGGTCGATAACCTCCGATTTTCATTATGGAATTATCATCATGCATATATCTCACCTTGAAAGAACAAAATCATAAGAAGAGATCAACATCAACAAATATAATCAATAATCTGGAAACCAGCTTAGTAATCTCATAATGACATTAAAACCATAACTTTGGAATATTTTGAAATGGGATCATCTTAATTATCATCATGGTCATTAAAGAAAACATTCGTCTTTAGCATCATAAGGATTTTGAGAATCATGAACTGCTAGCATTTTCGGGAATAAGGGTATTATGGAAGTCGTGTATGCGTTCATAGAAAAAAAATCATGCCTTTAGAAAGATAGGGAATAGCCTTAACATACCTGGACGCTTATTTCTCGACTTCCCAACTTACTTCCTATCTTGCAATTAACTTAAAATCATTCGTAGTCTCGTAATCTACATATAAAAAAAATCACACTATTGTTAGGCTCATCCTCATACGCTCGTCTTAAGCCTTCAATTTAAATCCATTTAGAATCTGCCGAAATTCGGGCAGTATATCCCCTATTTATATACTTAGACTAAAATCATAATATCAATAACCAACAACGACAACAATACCAACATCATCAACACCATTATCCATGCCAATATATTCCCTAAAACATCCCACATGATGTTTTCCAAATTTCTTAACTAGCCAACTTGTAATACGACCATTTAATAACTTTATCTCCACAAATAAACCGAAATTAATATTAATGAGGAGAGATTCATACCTTATTCTCACTAGATCTGCAAGATCTTTAATATTTTCTCTGAATCCAATCTAAAATCCCCCGCAAAACGATACTATAATCAATATTATACGTTACTTGAGCCTCGATTTAATACTCCGCCACTTTAAACCACTCACAAACCCTCAACTTTATGACATACACTCACCCCTATATGTTTGCTGAGCTTTGGGAAATATTTTGGGTGAAAATGAGGGGGGTTTGCCCCTTATATAAGGTGTTTAAGTTGGTTTCCACCGACTTAAAATTTACCCTTCGCGTTCGCAGACTTGGGTCGCATTCGCGAAGGGTTAATCCCTTCTCCTCTTCGCGTTCGTGGCCCTTTGGTCGCGTTCGCGAAGGGTTAATTTCTGCTCTAGCGGCCTAACTTGTAAAAGTCCATAACTCTCTACTCCGCTGTCCTATCGATGAGCAGTTTGTCGTGTTGGAAACTAGACTTCATAAAATTCAATTTAGGCTTTTGCTTTGCTCCAAAACTCCTCATATACTAAAAAATATTCTTTGTCCAAGTTGGAAACAAATTGCCCCTTATGTTTTCTCCAAAGTCCAACAACTTAATTTCCTTGATTCACTTTTCCTCCAATCCTTCCGTAGCTTATTATATGAACTTAAACCCTCATAACCATAAGATAAGCGCATATAATCCCGTATATCCTTGAAGGTAACTCTAATGTCCATACTTGAAACAACCAACACCTAACGAATCACAACATTCAAAACTACGAGGTGTAACACTTTTAATTTTGGGTTTTCGGCCCAATAGTTTAAAAGTAGTTCATTTTCACACTTGTGCATTCTAAAAATTTGATATTTATTTATCCATTTTTTGTCACAAAATAGTCTAAATTTTGTCCACTAAATCCCAAAAATTTTCTTAGGTCCAACTTAAAAGTGATTCATTTTGTTACCTCACTTATAAACGAGCTTATGGCCCAAATAATTTTAGATTAGTCCGTTTTCATTTTTCAGTTTTGCTAAAGCATGAAGCCCAAAATTAGTCCTTTTTCAGCTCAAAAACCCATTTGAAAACTTGTCCATGTGAACCATTTCCATATCAATTCGCCACTCAAACCATTTTGATAAAAATCTCAAGTTAATCTTATTTCAAGAAATATTTAGTGAAAGCTGAGATTGACTTAAAATCATTGTTTTGAGAAAATGTTTAATTACTACCTGGATTCCCTAAGTTCTATTTCATTCGGGTTCCAACATTCACAACTGTTGTTTAGATATACAACTTGTATACAGTGATATACAAACACACACACACACACGCGCGCGCGCGTGCGTGTGTGTTTATATGTATGTGTGTATATATGTGTGTATGTATATATATATCTGTGTGTGTGTGTGTGTGTGTATGTATGTATATAGAAGAAGAGTTAGGCTAGTGGGCCTACCTAAGCCCACAGTTGCCTATTTTACCCATAGGTGGGCCTTCGACATATTTGCTTCCCTTACTCAGATTCTGACTCGATCAAGAAAAGGGTTGGGCCTAAAGCCCAACAAGTTTTATGCAATAGAAGTCGGCCCAAATGGACGTGTCCCATGCAAACAAAGAGGGGGGAAAATATGTAAGTTAGAAAGCATCTAAGCCTGGTTACTCAATTATTAAGTACTTAAACAAATAAACATTTGAATTAAACATATATACATCAGATGTATACAGAGCATATATGCACTCTAACAGATTTAAGCAAAAACCTACATGACATTCAAAGGCCCAAGGAAATAGACATGTATGAACTTAAGTAGTAAGCAGGTTCCAGTAGCCCATTAACAAAGCCTAAATAGACTAAGCATACAAGGAAGTTTTACTCAAAGTTTTAATGTTAAATTCTCCAGAAAGGGATCTTATAAGATGCAGGCGCATGATACACCAAAACATACATGATCCCATATTTTAAAACTAAAACAAAAGACTCATGACCACTTTCTAAAATTGGTTTAAGTTTTAAAAGACCGTCTAAAAAATTGTAAACATATTGACACATTATTGACCCT